>NC_041381.1:372519862-372544708 GCF_002162155.2 Triticum dicoccoides | reverse complement strand
GCCTTTGTGCCTCTCCTCTAGTATTTATTTTCTCCAATATTTTTATTATATTCCAAAATAAATCTCCGTGAAATTTCAGCTAATTTGGATATGTGCAGAATAGGTATCTCTAACGTAGCTCAGGTCCAGGATTCCAGCTGCCGGTATTCTCCCTCTTTGTGTAAACCTTGCACATTATGAGAGAAAAGGAATTAGAATTACTCCACAGAGTGTTATATTGCATAAAAACACTATAAATAACAGTAGGAAAACATGATGCAAAATGGACTTATTAGTATGCACCTACTATGTGCGATGATCCACATACCCCAAAGTGACAATAGTTGGGGTTCACTCCGGTGATGGTCGTAGTACGAGGATTTCATGTATTCACTAAGTGCTAATATTTTGTTCTGCTTCTCTATTAAAAGGAGGCCTTAATATCCCTTAGATTTCCCTGTGGACTCCGCTGCCACGGGAGGGTAGGACAAAAGATGTCATGCAAGTTCTTATTATAAGCATGTATGACTATATATGGAATACATGCCTACATTGAATTGATGAGTTGGAGTTATTGTGTATTGTTCTAGGTTGTGACTATTATATGATGAATATCATCCGACACAAATATCCATCGCTAATCCAATGCCTGCGTTTTTCTCATATTGATCGATACCTCTCCAATGTGTCTATAATTTTTTATTGTTCCATGCTATTATAGTATCAATCTTGGATGTTTTATATACACTTACAAGCAATTATATATCATTTTTGGGGATTAACATATTAACTTAGTGCCTAGTGCCAGTTGCTGTTTTTTGCCTGTTTTTGGTTTTTCGGAATATCAGTACCAAACGAAGTCCAAATTCCACAAATTATTTTGGAGATTTTTTCTAGACATGAGAGACCCTAGAAGCTTTGAGAGGGGACGAGAAGATGGAGCAGTGGCCCACGAGGCACCAGGGCACACCCTGGTGGCTTGTGGGGTCCACGTGGCTCCATTTGACCTAACTCTGCCCCTATAAATTCTCTAAAATCGGGAAACCAACAGAGGAGTCCATGAAATACTTTTTTTGCTGCCGCAAGTTTCTGTTCTCGAAAGATCCCATCTCGAGGCCTTTTCGGGCACTCTTCGGGAGGGGGATTCGATCATGGAGGGGCTCTACATCATCCTTGCTACCCTTCCGATGATACTGAGTAGTTTACCATAGACCTACGGGTCCATAGTTAGTAGCTAGATGGATTCTTCTCTCTATTTGATATTCAATACAATGTTCTCCTCGATGTTCTTGGAGTTCTATTCGGTGCAATCACTTTTTGTGTTGTGTTTGTTGGGATCCGATGAATTGTGAGTTTATGATCAGATTATCCATGAATATTATTTGAGTTTTCTCTAAACTCTTTTATGCATGATTGTTATAGATTTCTCTCCAATCTATCCGTTTGGTTTGGCCAACTAGATTGATTTATCTTGCAATGGGATATGTGCTTTGTAATGGTTCGATCTTGCGGTGCTCCATCCCAGTGGCAGAAGGAGACATGACATGTATTGTATCGTTTCTATTAAGGGTAAAAAGATGGGGTTTATTCATGAGCGAGTTTACTTTGTCTACTTCATGTCATCTTACTTAAGGCCTTACTCCATTCTTTATCAACTTAATACTCTAGATGCATGCTGGATAGCGGTCGATGTGTGGAGTAATAGTAGTAGATGCAGAATCGTTTCAGTCTACTTGTCTCGGACGTGATGCCTATACACATGATCATTGCCTTGGATATCTTCACGATTATTTGCGTTTCTGTCAATAGCTCAACAGTATTTTTTTTACCCACCGTATGCTATTTCAAGAGAGAAGCCTCTAGTGAAAACTATGACCCCTGGGTATACCTTTATCATATATTAAAAATCCTAAAAAATACCTTGTTGCACGTTTACCTTATTCATTTTATTTTGTATTTTTGTTCGATCTATCTATCTATCACCATACAATTTAATCTTGCAAATAACCGCCAAGGGATTGACAACCCCTTGTTCGCATTGGGTGCGAGTATTTGTTACTCTGTGTGCAAGTGCTGCTAACGAGCTGTTGTGTGATTCTCCTACGGGATTGATAACCTTGGTTTCATAGCTGAGGGAAATACTTATCTCTAATGTATTGCATCATCCCCTCCTCTTTGGGTAAATCCCAACGCAGCTCACAAGTAGCATTGATCTTTGCTAAGTTACTACTGCTGTTGTTACAATCACTATAAACTACTACTGCCACTATTCCTGTTACTATTGCTACTATTACTACTACTATCATAACTATCAAACTACTATGCAACTAAACACTTTGCTACAGAGATATTATTTCCCAGGTGTGGTTGAATTGACAACACAACTACTAAGGCTCATAAATATTCTTTGGCTCCCATTGTGTCGAATCAACAAATTTTGGGTCAAATACTACCCTTGAATACTGTCTCGATCCCCAATACTTATGGATTTTCAATAAGGCAAAAATAGACGCCATAGAAAATCTCCTTATCCTTGAGACATAAGAGGAATAAGGAGTTTACTTGGACATGTTGGATTCTATAGACGCTTCATTAAAAACTTTTCTAGTATTTCGAAACCTTTGACTAACCTCTTTCAAAAAAGTGTTATGTTCATGTTCAATGACGAGTGCAAGGCTTATTTTTAGAAACTCAAACATGCCTTACTAAATGCACCTATTATTATACCTCCGAATTGGGACCAACCTTTTGCAGTAGTATGTGAGACTGATGACAACACGATAGGTGAGGTGTTGGGCCAACGGGAAGGTAACATCTTTAATATTATTTACTATGCTAGTCACACTCTTACAAAAGCTCAAAGAAATTATGCTAAGAACGATAGAGAGTTATATGCAGTGATTTTTGCTTGTGAAAAGTCCAGGCCCTACATCACCGACACCAAGGTCATATTCTGCACAGATCGTCAAGCGATAAAGTAAGTCCTTGATAATAAAGATACGAAGCCTCGATGGATGAGGTGGTCTCTTCTTTTGCAGGAATTTCAAAGTAAGATATTAGATCGTACAGAGATAAATGAAGCATTGACAACATCTCCTTATTGGAAGAAGAGGATGAGTACCTAGGAACGAGAATATGTATCCCATATGGAACGGTGGTGGCCTTGGATCGGGAAACCACCCGTACCTTCGGAGATACTGGGCCCCCGATCGTTGGATTGGAAGAACCATTCCTTAAACTGAGGATAAGAGAAGAAAGTGATGTCAAATTGTTTGATTATACTAATTCTTTGCACCCCCTCAAGCTCCAAAAGACATCTTCATCGCTTCATTTCCGAAGAGAAAAGAAACCGGGCACGAAGACGTACCTTAAAAACAAGGGCTGGTAAAGGCGTGGACATTCGCATGGATTCTCCCGAAAACCTTAAGTATTGCTCTTCTCCTCTTTGTTTTGTTTTTCTATAAAATTCCTTTTGTTTTCTTAGTCATATGATCAGTCATACGATCGCTCGCGATCGTGAAACACCTGGGAAGCCTCGATGGATGAGGTGGTCTCTTCTTTTGCAGGAATTTCAAAGTAAGATATTAGATCGTACAGAGATAAATGAAGCATTGACAACATCTCCTTATTGGAAGAAGAGCATGAGTACCTAGGAACGAGAATATGTATCCCATATGGAACGGTGGTGGCCTTGGATCGGGAAACCACCCGTACCTTCAGGGATACTGGGCCCCCGATCGTTGGATTGGAAGAACCATTCCTTAAACTGAGGATAAGAGAAGAAAGTGATGTCAAATTGTTTGATTATACTAATTCTTTGCACCCCCTCAAGCTCCAAAAGACATCTTCATCGCTTCATTTCCGAAGAGAAAAGAAACCGGGCACGAAGACGTACCTTAAAAACAAGGGCTGGTAAAGGCGTGGACATTCGCATGGATTCTCCCGAAAACCTTAAGTATTGCTCTTCTCCTCTTTGTTTTGTTTTTCTATAAAATTCCTTTTGTTTTCTTAGTCATATGATCAGTCATACGATCGCTCGCGATCGTGAAACGCCATCGTTGGCTCTGTAAGTTTGGGTGATTGAGGCGAATGACCAAATGACCAGCCACGTGATTGCCCTATGGTCACATGGAACGTCATCGATCACTCTGTCACCTGGAACTAACTTTTGTCTCCTTTTTGCATGTTAAAAAATATATTACACGGGGCGGAGGAAGGAAAACAAGCGTCCATGCAGGCGGGTATGACCGTCCGGAACACCGTACGCTCAATATAGGGAGAACTCGGTCGAAAGGATCCATGCAACCGTTCGTGTGATCGTACGCGGTTGTATGGAAGGCCGTCGATCATGATTTATTTCCGATCTTTAACAGATTTTTGTTTGATTCTGTTTGGTTTGTTTTAGATTCTTTTTAACTTCCTTATCTCAGTAAAACTTGCGCCCCTAACCTCTTATACATAGAGCCCTTCCCCCTTCTTCATCAAATCTAACAAATTAATCTAGCCTAAGAATTTTCTAGTTTTCAACTGCAGGAAGCTATGGCTCATTTGTGGGATGAGAGGCAAACCTCCTCTCAAGAGGAGGAGAATCTGGAGCAAGAAGGCTATGACTCTCCGACAAGCAAGAGGGAGAGGACCCATCATGTTCGATGAACCTAAGGAGGAAGAGCCCTTCGAGGAAGAAGAGGAACAAGAGGAGAAGAAGTCGAAGGCCATCCCCACTGAATCTCTCAAGGTCATCACCGTCAGGAACTGACTCGACTTCGTCAAGGACACTTCCATCATGTTGGGTAGGTGTGGTTGCAGGAATTGCACTATCCATGAGCTGATGGGAGAGTCTCAAGAGATCAAACCCAGGGCACGTAAGATGCACACAATCGGTGCATGCATCCAAGTGGGGCCCACAAGAAAGTGGCGTTCAACCAATCCAGCACCATCTGCTCAGCTCGAGGTACAAGTCAATAGTTCTAAGATTGAAACTAAAATTATGACTGAGCAAATCAGGGAGATGGAAGTGGTGCTGGCTACAAAGACTCGTGGGGCTCTGAACACGAGCTTGCGAATCATCGCCAACTAAGATGAGACGCCGCACATATACCATTCTCGTACAATGGGCCACCAACAAGCTTCTGATAAATGTCCTTACCGATGTTACCACTCCACCTCTAGAGAAGAACATTGGTATCAATAAAAATGATAAATAAATCCAACCGGCTTAGCATGTTAAGCTTGGGGGATTTTGAAGCCCTTTGTATCCCTTATCACTCTCCAGTTAAATTTCAGTGAAATTGTTTTGCTTAGTTTTAATAAACTTGGGCAATCATGCTTTCTTGATAGAGGAAGGAGTCATATTCAATGAGTGAGGGGTATTTAAATGGATGTTCTATTATGGTGTTTTGTTTGAAATTGCTTTGAATGTTAGGCCCTGTTGTGTGCTCAATATTTTTGCTTAAATAGGATACTTATAAGTCTTCCACATCTTTAGTATCGATTTGGAAGAAGCGGTTAACAACGTGATGGGATAGATCACCTTTATTTCAATTTTTCTTGTAATAACTTGGTGAAGTCAAAAGGCTCATGATCCAAGAATATAAAAGAACAAGTTGCTTCTACGGTAGAAATAACAATGGAAACAAAAACCGAAATACCTATGCAAAACCCCTTTGTAAATGCAAAGAATCAAGCATATCTCCACATGCCACGCACAAAGTAAGGGAAAAGAAAATTGCACCGACATGGGATAGACTTGGTTTCTCAAGAAAAAGGGGAAAGAAGAAATTATATTTTCTAAACAAAAACCGGGGTGGCTTGTTCATCCCGAAGAATGGAGAAATTATCGCTTAGAGATGAATCACATCTTATTAATGATAGATAGTAAGGCGTGGAAGCATTCATGCTCATCTGATTAATGCAGAGATATGACAGTGCACGGAAGGATCGATCATATAATACACATTCTGAAATCTCGTGATGGACTCATCCATTTTTTATATCCACGCCTCATGAAAATGACGACCTCTTTTATTACAAGTTGCGGCATTTGCTCGGGGACGAGCAAATCTTTAAGCTTGGGGGAGTTGATGAATAATTCCAGTCATTATTTTGTCCTTTTATAATAGGCTTTCCGAAATTTTACCGCGTACACACACTTCTTTTTGTTAATTTTCCCAGGAAACACTTTTAGAGCAAATAAATGCTTATGGAAGGAATCTCAGGAAATAATGATGAAATCATGTTATTTCATGTGAGAATATCCTTCCATAGAACAATAAAGCAAAAGGGCCAAAGAAGAAGCGTGGGAAGACACTCAAGACCAAAAGATGACCAACCATGCGACCACGAGCGGTCGTATCGAGTGCCAGGAGGACTGCCTCGTCAACTATTTTCACCCCGTGGAATCAGAACGGGGAACAAATGCCCAAAGACACGAGAAACTCATTCAAAAGGAGGAACTATAGCCTCCGAATCAGTCCAGAGGGGGAGCTTCTCAAGGAGGAGATCGCCATCTTCATCCTCATCCACAAGGAAGGCTTCAACATCATCACCAATGTCATCATCATCATCATCATCCACATCCTGTTCGTTGTAACTCATCAAGAACCCTAGTGGATTGACTTGAGTGTTACATGTGTAATCTCTCCATGTTCACCATTACCATCTTTATGATGTTTGTTCCCTCGATGTGTGAGTAGTTCCTCTAGTTCTAGGGGATGAATGAACCCTAGTGTGTAATAGATCGTTTGGTCCTAGGATATAATATCCTCTTTGCATGTTTATGTTAATGATCTTCTTGATGTTGGATGAAGTTGACCATCCAATGTATGCTAGTTTTGGACGGAAGGTTATTACTGTTGGCGGACCAGCTGGTTATGGAGGTAGGTGACGTGATAGGCCCTATCTCCCTTCATCCCAGACCACTGCAGTAGGGGGTAAGATAGAGACCACCTATAGGCGCGCGTCCAAATGGACCTATGTCCCCTGAATCACCATTTGGTAACCGGAGTGGAGAAGAACGGTGTTGGCGTATGTGATATGGGGCTGCCGAGTATATGCACGTATCTGTACCGGCTCTGCCCACAAATAGAAATATGCAAAGTAGCTTAGGAATCCGACGTAGAATTATGTTTAGGCACCGCTATAGGTGCATGCTAGTGGGGACTCCGGACTCCTTGGGAACACCTTCATCTCACCGGTTTGAGTGCTCTTTTGTCCAACCTTTGTTGTTTATTTTTACCACATTATTACTTTTACGCTCACTACACCATTATATTTATCTTATCCTGCTTTGGATAACTTACAGCTTGCACACATTTCATTTCAACCCCTTCAAGAGACAAAAGATTGATTCCTGTGCTCCCTGTGGGATGGATACTCTTGCTTAGAAAAAGTTACAACTAAACCATGTGCATTTGTAATAGGACATCATAGTGGAGACGAGAGGACGCCCATATCCCACATGCATTTATTTGGGTTTGAAAAATAGTTGTGGCATTTGATTCAAGTGTCGAAATTCAGATTTGTTTTCGGCATTGGATTTCTCGTGGAGAGTGTCCAAAGCTAAGCGGTGTCAGAGTAGAAGAACAGAGGAGCAGCCTTGCGACATGGAGCAACTTGCAGGGGGGAGGGAGGAGGGAGAGCACATCCATGCGCACAAAAAAAGATGTGATCCTTAGGGTTGCCCCTTTCCTCTATTTATATAGGCCAAGAGGAGGAGGCCAACATGGAGAGGGGCTACCCCCATGGGGTGCACCCCATCTATGGCTGGCTGCACCCCAAGGGGTGCGCCATGTCCTCCAACCCTAGCCGCACCTAGGGACTTACCCGTAGCGCCTCGAGACCGACACTATGAAGATCTACCAACCTCCCCATAGAAATCAATCCCAAGGTCACTGAAGCTTCACAGGGTGAACACACCAAAACGTGCCCGCCATATGGAAGAGTTGATATCACGACAGAGATTACAAACCATAATACACATACAATATCTCATACAACCAGGGTTCTACGGCCAAAATCCAACTCATACAACGAAAGGGAAGAAGTAGGAATACGAATTGCCTTAAGAAGGCACAATGTAAAGCAAACGACGTCCATAACCCTGGCCAGACCGTTGTGTGAAGGGCAACCAAGCTAATGTCGTCCATCACCATACATGTAAGTTGCATATGTATCTGTTGTTATTGTGGCAAGGATGAGTACTTTTGGTAGTCAACAAGTATCGTTACGAAAGGTACTAGAACTAACAATACTTATGGGTGTGGTAGAGGTAAAGTGGTGTGGTTGCGGCAAGCGGCTAAGCACTATACTATAATTACATCTATCAGATTAAGATGAGAAGCGCACCCAAAGAAGGAACTCTTGAACTTAACCTCATAATCTTCACCCACCTAGGCAAACATAACACTACTTTGTCCTCTCCTTCGGCTATAAATCCTTTGAACAATTGGGTGATCCAACCGACCCGACAAAAAAGCTGCCCAAGAAGATTAGAAGGGTGTTCCGGGGACAGAAGTGGGAGAAGGAGAAGCGAGAAGGGGCAGTGACAAGATGACGGAGAGGTTCGAGGGCATTTTGGCGAAAAGGAGACATGTGTCAACCGCTCCGACATGAAGGAGGAAAAGAAGGTGGAGAGATTTAACGTCTTTATGGAAGCGGCCGAGAGGAAGATCAACCTTGAAGGGAAGAAGACCAAACTGAAAAAGAGAAGGATTGAGCTCACTGCCGCTTCAGAGGATACTAGAGTGTTGATCATGAGAATGAACGACTTGGATGACGATGCGGTGACGATTGTGCGTGCCGTCC
Source organism: Triticum dicoccoides (assembly GCF_002162155.2). NCBI lineage: Eukaryota > Viridiplantae > Streptophyta > Magnoliopsida > Poales > Poaceae > Triticum > Triticum dicoccoides. Next base: position 372,535,927 of record NC_041381.1, on the reverse strand, counting down.
ATGTCAAGATGTTGAAGCGTTTGGCGGTCGAGAAGGAGGAGAGTGGTGTGGAGTAGTTGGCGGCAGAGTGAGCGGTGAGGCTCAACCAGTCTAGCAAGGCAAAATTGCCTTTTTTTGGTGGGACCGTCGAATAGATACCTTTTTTTTTCCAGGCGCATGTAAAACTATGAGCATTCCCTTTTTTTGTGATTGGGCTATGAACATCACGGTTAATTTGTTTATATTGCTATCTACTTCCTCCGTTTTAAAATAGATGACTCAACTTTGTACTAACTTTAATGGAAATATTTGAAATAAAATTGGCCGAACATGAATACGATGATCGCCTCCCGTATCAATATCCGCTGTATGTCCGTTTTAGGGGTCATTGGAAATGATGCCCTGAGCTGGTTAGCATTTCTCTTCAGTCAGTGCGCTGGCGGTACCAAGTCTTGTCGCGTTCACGGTGTGAATCAGCAAAGCAATGCCGTGCGTTCACCCGCGTGCTCGACGGTGATCACTCATCAGCGGTCCTGCGTTTGTCGTCGCGTGGAGCCATCAGCCATGGTCTCGCTGCTCGCGGTTGCGGTCTATTGTTATTGTTTGCTCCTATTCTGATGCATATCCTGCTTTTGCAACCTGCTCATTGTACCTTATCTGCTTATCCTAAACTGCTTAGTATAGGTTGGTTAGTGATCCATCAGTGACCCCCACTTGTCCTAGTTGCCCCTGCTTCATCATCGATGCCTTGATCAATATGATCGATGACCAGAGCCCAACACCTCACATCACATCACACCCCTTTAGTTGCTTGACTCTGCAGAGCTACTATCGAGTGCTGAGGGTGATCCCTCATAACGCACTCCTGATGATAATTCTGTAGTGTAGCTATTTGGTCGTGGTCAACGAGGGTGGTTCCTCGTTCACCATTCCCGATACGGCTCTGTCATGCAACACCTCAAGTGTGAACCTCGAGGGTGGATCCTCTTACGTTCACCTTGATGATTACATCGAGTGGAATCCTCCGTGGGTGATTCCTCGGGTTTTCCCCTTGATGTTTGGACACACGGTTACCTTGAATTTACTTGAGACCATTGTTGAAGTCGGATCGGCCCTGAGGGGTACCCGCAAGTGATGTGAAAGTCGGGCGGGCCCGTTGAGCACCCACGAGTTTTCCATGTGGTACGGCCGGGCAGTCTAGGCCCTTGTCGTAAGTCCACGAGATGGGGCGACGGGGTCACATTATCGTGAGTCTCTGCTCATCTCCGCGAGCCCCCAATGCACTAACAGGTTTGGGTATTTGTTCTGAGTTGGCCTCTGGCCATTACGAACTAACCACCATGCGAGAATAGTTATGGGCCTCGACATCGCAATATCAGCCGAAGCTTTGTCAGACGTCCAGTTCAGCAGTGCGGCATGGTCGGATCATGCTGGTGTTGGGGAACGTTGCAGAAAATTAAAATTTTTCCTACGGTTTCACCAAGATCCATCTATGAGTTCATCTAAGCAACGAGTCTAGGGAGAGAGTTTGCATCTACATACCACTTGTAGATCGCGTGCGGAAGCTTGCAAGGTGATGATGTAGTCGTACTCGACGTGATCCAAATCACCGATGACCAGCGCCGAACGGACGGCACCTCCACGTTCAACACACGTACGGGATGGGAGACGTCTCCTCCTTCTTGATCCAGCAAGGGGGGAAGGAGAGGTTGATGAAGATCCAGCAGCACGACGGCGTGGTGGTGGATGCAGGGCGTCACAGCAGCAGGGCTTCGCCGAGACTACGAGGGAGAGACGTAACGGGGGGGAGGTGGAGGCGCCAGGGGCTGGTGTATGAAGTCCCTCCTCTCCCCCACCATATATAGGGGTGCCAGGGGGGGCGCCGGCCCTAGTAGATGAGATCTACTAGGGGGGGCGGCGGCCTAGGGGAGGTTTCCCTCCCCCCCAAGGCACCTAGGGGTGCCTTCCACCACTAGGACTCCTCCTAGGGGGAAACCCTAGGCGCATGGGCCTATAGGGGCTGGTGCCCTTGGCCCATGATGGCCAAGGCGCACCCCCTACAGCCCATGTGGCCCCCCGGGACAGGTGGCCCCACCCGGTGGACCCCCGGGACCCTTCCGGTGGTCCCGGTACAATACCGATAACCCCGAAACTTGTCCCGATGCCCGAAATAGCACTTCCTATATATAATTCTTTACCTCCGGACCATTCCGGAACTCCTCGTGACGTCCGGGATCTCATCCGGGACTCCGAACAACATTCGGGTTTCTGCATATCCATATCTTCATAACCCTAGCGTCACCGAACCTTAAGTGTGTAGACCCTACGGGTTCGGGAGACATGCAGACATGACCGAGACGCTCTCAGTCAATAACCATCAGCGGGATCTGGATACCCATGATGGCTCCCACATGCTCCTCGATGTTGTCATCGGATGAACCACTATGTCGAGGATTCGATCAAACCCTGGATGCAATTCCCTTTGTCAATCGGTACGTTACTTGCCCGAGACTCGATCGTCGGTATCCCAATACCTTGTTCAGTCTCGTTACCGGCAAGTCACTTTACTCGTACCGTAATGCATGATCCTGTGTCCAACACCTTGGTCACATTGAGCTCAATATGATGATGCATTACCGAGTGGGCCCAAAGATACCTCTCCGTCATACGGAGTGACAAATCCCAGTCTCGATCTGTGTCAACCCAACAGCTACTTTCGGAGATACCTGTAATGCACCTTTATAGTCACCCAGTTACGTTGTGACGTTTGATACACCCAAGGCACTCTTACGGTATCCGGGAGTTACACGATCTCATGGTCGAAGGAAGAGATACTTGACACTTGCAAAGCTCTAGCAAAACGAACTACACGATCTTTTATGCTATGCTTAGGATTGGGTCTTGTCCATCACATCATTCTCCTAATGATGTGATCCCGTTATCAACGACATCCAATGTCCATAGTCAGGAAACCATGACTATTTGTTGATCACAACGAGCTGGTCAACTAGAGGCTTACCAGGGACATAGTGTGGTCTAAGTATTCACACGTGTATTACGATTTCCGGATAATACAGTTATAGCATGAATAAAAGACAATTATCATGAACAATGAAATATAATAATACTTTTATTATTGCCTCTAGGGCATATTTCCAACAGTCTCCCACTTGCACTAGAGTCACCAATCTAGTTACATTGTGATGAATCGAACACCCATAGAGTTCTGGTGTTGATCATGTTTTGCACGCGAGAAAGGTTTAGTCAGCGGATCTGCGACATTCAGATCTGTGTGCACTTTGCAAATCTCTATGTCTCCATCTTGAACATTTTCACGGATGGAGTTGAAACGACGCTTGATGTGCCTGGTCTTCTTGTGAAACCTGGGCTCCTTTGCGAGGGTAATAGCTCCAGTGTTGTCACAGAAGAGTTTGATCGGCCCCGACGCATTGGGTATGACTCCTAGGTCGGTGATGAACTCCTTCACCCAAATCGCTTCATGTGCTGCCTCCGAGGCTGCCATGTACTCCGCTTCACATGTAGATCCCGCCACGACGCTCTGCTTGCAGCTGCACCAGCTTACTGCTCCACCATTCAACATATACACGTATCCGGTTTGTGACTTAGAGTCATCCAGATCTGAGTCGAAGCTAGCGTCGACGTAACCCTTTACGACGAGCTCTTCGTCTCCTCCATAAACGAGAAACATGTCCTTTGTCCTTTTCAGGTACTTCAGGATATTCTTGACCGCTGTCCAGTGTTCCTTACCGGGATTACTTTGGTATCTTGCTACCAAACTCACGGCAAGGTTTACATCGGGTCTGGTACACAGCATGGCATACATAATAGATCCTATGGCTGAAGCATAGGGGATGACACTCATCTCTTCTTTATCTTTTGCCGTGGTCGGTGACTGAGCTGAGCTCAGTCTCATACCTTGTAACATAGGCAAGAACCCCTTCTTGGACTGATCCATTCTGAATCTCTTCAAAATCTTATCAAGGTATGTGCTTTGTGAAAGACCTATGAGGCGTCTCGATCTATCTCTATAGATCTTGATGCCTAATATATAAGCAGCTTCTCCAAGATCCTTCATTGAAAAACACTTATTCAAGTAGGCCTTAATGCTGTCCAGAAATTCTATATTATTTCCCATCAGGAGTATGTCATCTACATATAATATGAGAAATGCTACAGAGCTCCCACTCACTTTCTTGTAAACGCAGGCTTCTCCATAAGTCTACATAAACCCAAACGCTTTGATCATCTCATCAAAGTGAATGTTCCAACTCCGAGATGCTTGCACCAGTCCATAAATGGATCGCTGGAGCTTGAATACTTTGTTAGCGTTCCATAGTATGCGGCAATTGCTAACATGATTCGGACGGACTTTAGCTTCGCTACGGGAGAGAATGTCTCGTCGTAGTCAATCCCTTGAACCTGTCGATAACCCTTAGCGACAAGTCGAGCTTTATAGATGGTAATATTACCATCCGCGTCCGTCTTCTTCTTAAAGATCCATTTGTTTTCTATCGCTCGCCGATCATCGGGCAAGTCTGTCAAAGTCCATACTTTGTTTTCATACATGGATTCTATCTCGGATTTCATGGCTTCAAGCCATTTGTTGGAATCCGGGCCCGCCATTGCTTCTTCATAGTTCGAAGGTTCATTGTTGTCTAACAACATGATTTCCAGGACAGGGTTGCCGTACCACTCTGGTGCGGAACGTGTCCTTGTGGACCTACGAAGTTCAGCAGTAACTTGATCCGAAGTACCTTGATCATTATCATGGTTTTCCTCTTCAGTTGGTGTGGGCATCACAGGAACGGTTTCCTGTGCTGCGTCACTATCCCGCTCAAGAGGTAGTACTTCATCGAGTTCTACTTTCCTCCCACTTACTTCTTTCGAGAGAAACTCTTTTTCCAGAAAGCATCCGTTCTTGGCAACAAAGGTCTTGCCTTCGGATCTTAAGTAGAAGGTGTACCCTACAGTTTCCTTAGGGTATCCTATGAATACACATTTTTCCGACTTGGGTTCGAGCTTTTCAGGTTGAAGTTTCTTGACATAAGCTTCGCATCCCCAAACTTTTAGAAACGACAGCTTAGGTTTCTTTCCAAACCATAATTCATACAGTGTCGTCTCAACGGATTTAGACGGCGCCCTATTTAAAGTGAATGTAGCTGTCTCTAGAGCGTATCCCCAAAATGATAGCGGTAAATCGGTAAGAGACATCATAGACCGCACCATATCCAATAGAGTGCGATTACGACGTTCGGACACACCGTTTCGCTGAGGTGTTCCAGGCGGCGTGAGCTGTGAAACGATTCCACATTTCTTTAAGTGTGTACCAAATTCGTGACTTAAGTATTCTCCTCCACGATCTGATCGTAAGAATTTTATCTTTCGGTCACGTTGATTCTCCACCTCATTCTGAAATTCCTTGAACTTTTCAAAGGTCTCAGACTTGTGTTTCATTAAGTAGACATACCCATATCTACTCAAGTCATCTGTGAGAGTGAGAACATAATGATATCCTCCGTGAGCCTCAACGCTCATTGGACCGCACACATCGGTATGTATGATTTCCAACAAGTTGGTTGCTCGCTCCATTGTTCCGGAGAACGGAGTCTTGGTCATTTTGCCCAAGAGGCATGGTTCGCACGTGTCAAACGATTCATAATCAAGAGACTCTAAAAGTCCATCGGCATGGAGCTTCTTCATGCGCTTGACACCAATGTGACCAAGGCGGCAGTGCCACAAGTATGTGGGACTATCGTTATCAACTTTAAATCTTTTGGCATCTACACTATGAACATGTGTAATATTACGCTCGAGATTCATTAAGAATAAACCATTGACCATCGGAGCATGACCATAAAACATATCTCTCATATAAATCTAACAACCATTATTCTCAGACTTAAATGAGTAGCCATCTCGTATTAAACGAGATCCTGATACAATGTTCATGCTCAAACTTGGCACTAAATAACAATTATTAAGGTTCAAAACTAATCCCGTAGGTAAATGTAGAGGCAGCGTGCCAACGGCGATCACATCGACTCTGGAACCATTCCCGACGCGCATCGTCACCTCGTCCTTTGCCAGTCTCCGTTTATTCCGCAGCTCCTGCTGTGAGTTACAAATATGAGCAACGGCACCGGTATCAAATACCCAGGAGTTACTACGATTACTGGTAAGGTACACATCAATCACATGTATATCAAATATACCTTTGGTGTTGCCGGCCTTCTTATCCGCTAAGTATTTGGGGCAGTTCCGCTTCCAGTGACCCTTCCCCTTGCAATAAAAGCACTCAGTCTCAGGCTTGGGTCCATTCTTTGACTTCTTCCCGGTAACTGGCTTACCAGGCGCGGCAACATCTTTGCCGTCCTTCTTGAAGTTCTTCTTACCCTTGCCCTTCTTGAGCTTAGTGGTCTTATTGATCATCAACACTTGATGTTCTTTCTTGATTTCAGCCTTTGCTGACTTCAGCATCGAGAACACTTCAGGAATGGTCTTTTCCATTCCCTGCATGTTGTAGTTCATCACAAAGCTCTTGTAGCTTGGTGGGAGCGACTGGAGGATTCTGTCAATGACCGCCTCATCTGGGAGGTTAATGTTCAGCTGGGTCATACGGTTGTGCAACCCAGACATCTTCAGGATGTGCTCACTGACAGAACTGTTTTCCTCCATCTTACAACTGTAGAACTTGTCGGAGACATCATATCTCTCGACCCGGGCATGAGCTTGAAAAACTAGTTTCAGCTCTTCGAACATCTCATATGCTCCGTGATGCTCAAAATGCTTTTGGAGCCCCGGTTCTAAGCTGTAAAGCATGCCGCACTGAACGAGGGAGTAATCATCAGCGCGAGTTTGCCAAGCATTCATAATGTCTTGGTTCTCTGGGACGGGAGCGTCACCTAGCGGTCCTTCTAGGACATATTGTTTCCTGGCAGCTATGAGGATGATCCTCAGGTTCCGGACCCAGTCCGTATAGTTGCTGCCATCATCTTTCAGCTTGGTTTTCTCTAGGAACGCGTTGAAGTTCATGTTGACATTAGCGTTGGCCATTGATCTACAAGACATATTTGCAAAGGTTTTAGACTAAGTTCATGATAATAAAGTTCTAATCAAATTATGAACTCCCACTTAGATTAGACATCCCTTTAGTCATCTAAGTGTTACACGATCCGAGTCGACTAGCCCGTGTCCGATCATCACGTGAGACGGACTAGTCATCGTCGGTGAACATTTTCATGTCGATCATATCTTCCATACGACTCGTGTTCGACCTTTCGGTCTCCGTGTTCCGAGGCCATGTCTGCACATGCTAGGCTCGTCAAGTTAACCCTAAGTGTTTTCGCTGTGTAAAACTGTCTTACACCCGTTGTATGTGAACGTAAGAATCCATCACACCCGATCATCACGTGGTGCTTAGAAACGACGAACTGTAGCAACGGTGCACAGTTAGGGGAGAACACTTCTTGAAATTTTATAAGGGATCATCTTATTTACTACCGTCGTCCTAAGTAAACAAGATGCATAATACATAATAAACATCACATGCAATTATATAGTTGTGACATGATATGGCCAATATCATATAGCTCCATTGATCTTCATCTTCGGGGCTCCATGATCATCTTGTCACCGGCTTGACACCATGATCTCCATCATCGTGTCTTCATGAAGTTGTCACGCCAACGACTACTTCTACTTCTATGACTAACGTTTAGCAATAAAGTAAAGTAGTTTACATGACGTTATTCAATGACACGCAGGTCATACAAAAAAATAATGACAACTCCTATGGCTCCTGCCGGTTGTCATACTCATCGACATGCAAGTCGTGAATCCTATTACAAAGAACATGATCTCATACATCACAATTAATCATTCATCACAACTTCTGGCCATATCACATCACATGATCAATCGCTGCAAAAACAAGTTAGACGTCCTCTAATTGTTGTTGCATCTTTTACGTGGCTGCAATTGGGTTCTAGCAAGAACGTTTTCTTACCTACGAATCACCACAACGTGATTTTGTCAACTTCTATTTACCCTTCATAAGGGCCCTGTTCATCGATTCCGCTCCAACTAAGGTGGGAGAGACAGACACCCGCCAGCCACCTTATGCAACTTGTGCATGTCAGTCGGTGGAACCGGTCTCACGTAAGTGTACGTGTAAGGTTGGTCCGGGCCGCTTCATCCCACAATACCGTTGAGCAAGAAAAGACTAGTAGAGGCAAGTAAGATGACAAAATCCACGCCCACAACAAAGTTGTGTTCTACTCGTGCAAAGAGAACTACGCATAGACCTAGCTCATGATGCCACTGTTGGGGAACGTTGCAGAAAATTAAAATTTTTCTTACGGTTTCACCAAGATCCATCTATGAGTTCATCTAAGCAACGAGTCTAGGGAGAGAGTTTGCATCTACATACCACTTGTAGATCGCGTGCGGAAGCTTGCAAGGTGATGATGTAGTCGTACTCGACGTGATCCAAATCACCGATGACCAGCGCCGAACGGACGGCACCTCCGCGTTCAACACACGTACGGGACGGGAGACGTCTCCTCCTTCTTGATCCAGCAAGGGGGAAGGAGAGGTTGATGAAGATCCAGCAGCACGACGGCGTGGTGATGGATGCAGGGCGTCACAGCAGCAGGGCTTCGCCGAGACTACGAGGGAGAGACGTAACGGGGGGAAGTGGAGGCGCCAGGGGCTGGTGTATGAAGTCCCTCCTCTCCCCCACTATATATAGGGGTGCCAGGGGGGGCGCCGGCCCTAGTAGATGAGATCTACTAGGGGGGGCGGCGGCCTAGGGGAGGTTTCCCTCCCCCCCAAGGCACCTAGGGGTGCCTTCCACCACTAGGACTCCTCCTAGGGGGAAACCCTAGGCGCATGGGCCTATAGGGGCTGGTGCCCTTGGCCCATGATGGCCAAGGCGCACCCCCTACAGCCCATGTGGCCCCCCGGGACAGGTGGCCCCACCCGGTGGACCCCCGGGACCCTTCCGGTGGTCCCGGTACAATACCGATAACCCCGAAACTTGTCCCGATGCCCGAAATAGCACTTCCTATATATAATTATTTACCTCCGGACCATTCCGGAACTCCTCGTGACGTCCGGGATCTCATCCGGGACTCCGAACAACATTCGGGTTTCTGCATATCCATATCTTCATAACCCTAGCGTCACCGAACCTTAAGTGTGTAGACCCTACGGGTTCGGGAGACATGCAGACATGACCGAGACGCTCTCAGTCAATAACCATCAGCGGGATCTGGATACCCATGATGGCTCCCACATGCTCCTCGATGTTGTCATCAGATGAACCACTATGTCGAGGATTCGATCAAACCCTGTATGCAATTCCCTTTGTCAATCGGTACGTTACTTGCCCGAGACTCGATCGTCGGTATCCCAATACCTTGTTCAGTCTCGTTACCGGCAAGTCACTTTACTCATACCGTAATGCATGATCCCGTGTCCAACACCTTGGTCACATTGAGCTCAATATGATGATGCATTACCGAGTGGGCCCAGAGATACCTCTCCGTCATACGGAGTGACAAATCCCAGTCTCGATCTGTGTCAACCCAACAGCTACTTTCGGAGATACCTGTAATGCACCTTTATAGTCACCCAGTTACGTTGTGACGTTTGATACACCCAAGGCACTCTTACGGTATCCGGGAGTTACACGATCTCATGGTCGAAGGAAGAGATACTTGACACTTGCAAAGCTCTAGCAAAACGAACTACACGATCTTTTATGCTATGCTTAGGATTGGGTCTTGTCCATCACATCATTCTCCTAATGATGTGATCCCGTTATCAACGACATCCAATGTCCATAGTCAGGAAACCATGACTATCTGTTGATCACAACGAGCTGTCAACTAGAGGCTTACCAGGGACATAGTGTGGTCTAAGTATTCACACGTGTATTACGATTTCCGGATAATACAGTTATAGCATGAATAAAAGACAATTATCATGAATAATGAAATATAATAATACTTTTATTATTGCCTCTAGGGCATATTTCCAACAGCTGGCCATCCAAGGCGGTGCTGGTCAGATCGTGCGCAACGACCCGGAGTGGTGCGGGCGATGGGCCCAAGACCACGGAGTGCTTAGGATGTAGACCGGCGGGGACCTCTCTGCTGAGCCTAGGTAGGGCTGCAACGTGTTGATCTTCTGAGGCCGGGCATTGACCAGAAAAGTGTGTCCGACCAGAGTGATCCAGCATGTTGGGTAACGTGGTGCACCCCTACAGGGAAGATATATATTCGAATATCGTGTCCACGGTAATGGATGTTCAGACTTGTATCCGGATCTTATATAACTAGAAATGGATACTTGAGATATGTGATGGATATGTGGCTTCGGGATTGCTTTCTCGCAGGGAGTCGAGGAAGGATCTCTGGGCGTTGGTTCTACAACATGTTTGTTAAATATTAAAATGCTATTCTTTACTCTTCTACATGCTGTAAGATGCTTGGAGCTGCTTGAAGATGCTAGTCTTCGATAGGCTAGGCCTTCCCCCTCTGTTCTGGCATTCTGCAATTCAGTCCACAGATACAAACCTTTCATTTGATACCAGTGCATACTTAGTATAGATCTGATGCTTGCGAGTACTTTGGATGAGTACTCATGGTTGCTTTGCTACCCCCCTTTCCCCCTTCTTTCTTCTTTCCGGTTGTTGCAACCAGATGGTGGATCCATGGAGCCAGATGCCACCGCCGATGGATGCTACTACTTGGAGGCCGTCCATGACCAGGAGTAGTTAGGAGGTCCCAGGTAGGAGGCCTTGCTTCTTCGATCGTGTTGCTTTTGTGCTAGCCTTCTTAAGGCATCCTTGTTTAACTTATGTCTGTACTCAGATATTGTTGCTTCCGCTGACTCTTGTGTATCGAGCTATGTATTTGAGCCCTCGAGGCCCCTGGCTTGTAATATAAAGCTTGTATTCTTTTATTTGTGTTTAGAGTTTTGTTGTGATATATATCTTTCCGTGAGTCCTTGATCTTGATCGTACACGTTTGCGTGTATGATTAGTGTACGATTGAATCGGGGGCGTCACACTGGGTCTATTTAAGTCTTCCTCCTTAAGCTTCGTTGGCTCGTCTGCTCCAGTGCCGGCAACCCCCGAATCCATGAATCCCGATCCCATTCCCGCAACCCCTTCTTGCAAAGATGACATCGTGGAAACACTTCGTGAAGGCTCGTACGATGGCCGCGTCCTTCTCGAGCGCCGCTGCTTGCGCCGAGAGCGCCGCCGCCTACGCCGAGAGTGTCGCCGCATCTGCATTAAGCGCGTCTGCATCCGCCGAGAGGGCGTATGCGGCAGCCGACGGGGCAGCTGCATCAGCCGAGACGGCTGCAACAGCTGCTGCGACGACGGTTGCAAACATCGAGAGCGCTCGAGCTGTCGTCCGTGCCGCTAATGTCGCCCTGGCCGAGTCGAGGCCATCGACGCCAAGATCGAGGACACACACTCCAAGATATTCCAGGCCACCTTGGAATCCAGCATGCGACTCACGTCCAAAAAGGCGGCGGTGGCCATGGAGCACCTGCTTCCTCATGAGATCGTCGAGCGGGAGCTGGAGATGCAGGAGGCGGCGCATATCAAGGAGCGTCGGGAGGAGGAGTTGCGCGTGGCCGAGGTCGAGTTAGAGAAGAGTCTGTCCGTCGAGGAATCGGCGGTGGAGTACCAACGCAAGCTCTAGCGCAACCACTACTATGAGTAATACAACCTTGAGGGCGGCGCCAAGGATTAGGACGAGGACGCGGTCGACTTCAGCAGGGGGACGCGTAGTCCACCAACAGAGGCATGTCGCCAGGACAAGTCATCAACTCTCATATCACACCAGCGATGCATAGGCCGGCGCGGTAGTGGATTTGTAAAAATTATGCGTACTTAGGCTTTGTCTTTAATGCTGGTCTTTTGTTAGAGCAATGTTTAGGTCAACTAGCTTGTTTAATTACTAAAATTGCTCGATTCAGTAAGTGTGGTATGTGTGTTGTACGCTCTTTTGTGTGCCCAAATTAGCAAGAGATGTTAAATTATGCAATGACATGGATGAGAGCAGTACCCGGGGAAATTTCCACCAAAATTTGAATTATCAAACTCATCCCATGCGCATAAAGCAGAAGAATCGTTTGCGTGCACACAATCTTTCAAAGTGAATGGTGTGCGGCGGCACCGCACGCAAAGTTTCCCTTCACATTTCAAAATTTTTGGCCTACCGCCGAAATATCTACCCCCTTCCCTACCCCCTTTTCCCTCCGACCACAAGTCACATTTCCCCTGTTTCCTCCTTCCTTCCTTCCTTCCTAAGCTATAGCCTCTTCCTCGCTTGCTTCCTCGCTCTCGTCGTCTCGCATCCTACCGTCGGGGTCGCGATGGTCTTCTTCAATGACCTCTCCAAGGGTTCCTCCTCCTCCGATGACTCCTTCACCACCCGGGTATGCCTCTCTTCTCTCTCTCGGACTATGACTTGGAATGAAGGATTTTAACCCGGTGGTCGATTTGAGTCATTTCTTCCTCTTGTAGCTCCCTAGGACCATCAGTTGCAATGAATGGAGCGGGGTGGCTGAATATCTATCTGCTCGTTGTCACCATCAATCTCCATGCGTGAAGCTAGTTGCGTTTGAACCTGTGGATAGTGGGAGTAAGTTTCTAGCATGTGTAGAGAAGGTTAGCCCCTCTTTCGTTGTTACAAATCATTTGTTAGATGTGATTCAACCACTGTCACGGTCCCAACCCATTCATACCACACCTTCAACCAAACACATCCTAAGACAGTATCACAGTTTGTAGCTAGTATCTAAAAATGTTGCCATCTCATCAGCGGCGCCATTATAAAATTATTTGGCACCGCTTCAAAAGTTTGTGCAGTCAACTTTGGTCCACACATCCAAGCAGCCAAGCAGTAAAATACTAAATCTTTATGGCACGAAGGAACTGGGCATCGAAGCAACTAGGTGCTCCGGAGTCCGGGTCCCTAATTTTTTCCCTTGCATCGGCTTGCCAGTGCAAGGCATCGGTCTGAAATGTAGCAACAATTGACTTTACATCGGTTTTGGCATCCATAGTGGACGGCCTTAGTGCTATTAGTTACATGTTACTAAATTTGTGCATGTACACATCTGTTAGTATCAATTTGTTGTCATCCAAACACCATTGCTATGCTGTTGCAGTTATATTTAGCTTCCTCATAAAATGTTCAATTTGTTATTTATAGTACATGAGTAAGAACTTGTAGCGTTGTTGTAGTTAATTATAACTTCTGATGTTTCAGAATTTGGTTGTTGTCTCAGTAGCAATTAATTCATTTGCACATTAATCTTTTTGAGAAGATGTGTCATAATTAATCTGTTTCTTTAGTTTTTCAAAATAAGTATTGGTGATTTTCTATGTTTCTATAAACCCATTTCCCCTACAATTGTTACTGATCTAGTTTTAAATATTATATGATAAACGGAAGTGTTCTTATTTAGAGTGGGTTGATCAAAAGTGGCCACAGTCTTTGAAGATGTGCCTATCAAAGCTGTGGAGCATGTATGAAGAAGAGAATTGAGGTAGGCTTAGAGAAAGTGTTGTCAACGCTGAAGAATATTTGAAGATGCGGGATGAAAAGAGGAAGGTGGTGAATGAGCTCACATTTTTTTAATCAGACTTTGCTAAGATGATGTTGGCGAAAGAGGAGGCACTTTCCCAGTTAGCCAGCGCAAAATAGGTTCTTACTGAACTGAAAGCAGAGGTGAATAAGGCAAGCCTGGATGTTCTCAATTAGGGAGATTTGTTCTAATATTATTCTTATGAAGCTGAACTAGTTATATGTTGTATTGTGCTGTTTTCAGGTAGCTATCATACTATGATGTTAAAATATATTTATGTGCCTGATATAAAATTGGTAAACAGTTTTCAATATGAAATGTGAATTTGCATAATACTGAAATTATTAATTATAAGCTAATAAACCTGCTAAGCGGTTCTAGCAGTAAAAGTGCTTGTGATGGATAGCCCAATGCCACACTGTTTTCTTCATCAAATCGTGTGTGATGTAGTTGAATAAAAGCAAATGGTTAATCGAGACAGAGCATGTGTGATAGTTACACCTATCACACACGAGCCTATACATAAAACTGTGTAGGAAGTACATACGAACGAAAAAGTTTTTCCTGAATTGACTGTGTGGGATATACATACGAATTGAAATGATTTTCTTGGATTGACTGTGTGGGATGTACATAAGAACGAAAACGTGTTATTTGGATTGACTATGTGGAATATAAATAACAAACGGAAACGTTTGTTTGAGCTTGACTGTGTGGGATGTACTTACAACCGGAACCGATTGGGCCAGTATAATCGTATTTGATCGCTCGCCCGTCGCACACGACCTCATTTTGCCGAGCGTGTGTTCCAGGAGAGTCTATCCCCGACGATTTCTGGGTGTTATGGGAAGGACTCCTCTATCGCCCACGCTCACTAGGCGATGATTTAAAATGCCGTCATAAAAAGGGATTAAAAACCGTTTGTATAACATCTCGGTGTACCAGTGTAGACAGAAGATGCAACTTTGCATATGCTCACGCAACTGCACACGAAGGCCTTATATGCTGTAAGGCATCTTTGTACACATAAGGTATTAATGGCGTACCGATCTTTGAACAGTTACAACCTCATTTCATGCCACCTGGCACTGAGCAGCAGATGAGGAAGAAGAAAATAAGCTTTAATTCGTGATTTGTGAATGACGAAATGAGCTTTTACCTGACGTTGGTGGTTCGGCATTGGGCAAATCCTATTTGACTTGTAGGTCGCTCGATACAGTAAACGCGTATGTCTGTAAGACTCCCTCTTTTGGTTTTTAGTGGGTTCTCTTTTTGTCTTTCTTTTGAGTGTTCCTGGTTTCTTTATTTATGAACATTTTCCAATTTTGGAATTCTTTTATATTTAAACATTTTTTCAATTCTGAAAAAAATCTTGACCATTTTTGAAAACTTGCAAACATTCATTGAAATTACGAACATTTTCCAGTTTTGTAATTTTTTGTACTCCTAAACATTTTTAAATTCATGATTTTTTAGAAAATTATAAAAAAACATTTTGATAAAAAAAGGAAGATAAAAGTGGGAGAAAAACTGATATCCAACAAACAAAAAGAATAACATATGTTGTACGTTTTTGGGTAACATGAGCTGTACGTAGTCAATATTTTTGGTGGGGGACGCGTGTCGTGTGTTTTCGCAGTTTTGCTAGACCGGGGGAGGTGGAATTTCCTATTGGATGCACACTGCGTCAAGATATCGAGGTTTCGCACATGGGAGATGGAGCGATCGTTCGACTGGGCCAGGCCGTTTAAGCGTCCCTGGTTTGGGAACCTTCTATAGGCCCCAGCCGTTTTTTTCCGGTTTGGGGAAATTTCTAGAAAGTTGCTGAACCGGTTTTTTTTCTTGTTCTGTTATTTTTTCTTTTCTATCATTTTTCCCTTTCTTTCCTTTCATTTTAATTTTTCGTTATAGTTTTTTTTCAAAAATCCTTGTGTTTTAATGTTTTGTTCATAAATCAGAAAAATATCCAGGATTTGCAGAAAATGTTTGTTTTTTCAAAAATAAATCAGAATTTTAAAAACATTATCAACAATTGTTCATATTTTTTTTGAAATGTTCATGTTTCAAAAAAAAACTCGCAAATTTTTCATTTTTTTAGTAGTTCAAAAAAATATTCACGTTTCAAAATTGCGAACAATTTTCAAAAAATCATGTTCTTTAAAATTTTGTACAGCATGTTTTTCTTCCAAATGTTCACATTTTTTTCAAAATTTGTTCGAAATTTCAAAAAAGTTTCCGCTTACAAAAAATAGTTCACAAATATTTTTAAAATGATCATGTTTCCATTTTTCTAGGATTTTCGAAATTTCTTTGGAAATTTTAGAAAATGTTCGTATTTTCAAATTATGTTTGTGTTTTTCAAAAATTGTTCGGAAGGTTATTTAAAAATTATTCAGAACTTCAAAACTTGTTCCCATTTTCAAAAAAAAATTAGAGAAATATTGACATCTG
>NC_041381.1:372502149-372519584 GCF_002162155.2 Triticum dicoccoides | reverse complement strand
CTTAGTAAAAATTGTGTTCGTAAATTCAGAAAAATTATGAATCTACACTGGGTACGGTTTTTAATTGTTTGTGTTGTCATATAATCATTCAGGATCGCTGGCTTCTATGCAGAAAAAAACCATCCATCGTTCAAGAGCTTCTGGAGCTTAACAAAACGAAGAGAGCGAGGAATAGAACCTCAGACCTCCCACTTGAGGAGGTGGGTTGCTAGCCACTGGAGCTTAACAACGCTAGTGTCATACTCCCTCCGTCCGGAAATACTTGTCATTGAAATGGATGTATCTAGATGTATTTTAGTTTTAGATACATCCATTTTGGTGACAAGTAATTCCGGACGGAGGGAGTACCGTGCAAGAGGGCGTCTATTATATTTTTTCCGTGTTTTTTCGTTTTCATTTTTCTGTTTCTTTCTTTCTTTTAACCTTTTCTTAATAAAAATCCCAATTTAAAAAAAAATCAGTATATTGAATACTTTGTTTGGTTTTTGAAAAAATGTTCGAATTTCTTTTAGGATTAAAAAAATTAATCTTTTCAGAAAAATGTACAATTTTTTTGTGTTTTCAAAATTTGTTCGGAGTTTCAAATTTTATTCGTGATTTTCAAAAATATTCGTGTTTTCATATTAATTTTTAAATTTATTGGAATTTCACATTTATTCGTGTTTTTCAAAAAAAAATCGCGTTTTCAATAAATTGTTCGCAGATTCAATAAATGTTCAGATTTTGAAATTTTTGTTCAGAAATTTTCAAAATAACATTCCTGTTTTTAAAATTGTTCACATATTCATAAAATTTGTTCAGAGTATCAAAATTTGTTCGTGTTGTTTGACAAATGTTCAAACTTTGAAACATTACTTACCTTAAAATTGTTCATAATTTCCAAGATTTGTTCGAATAAAATCAAAAGTGTTGAGTTCTGGCACTATTGATATTCTTAGATATTAGCGCTGCAAATTGGACAGTTGAAATCATTAGCTCACATGGCAATTTACAGGATCTTGTTACTGAGAGGTCTGGAGTTCGATTTCGATTCCTCTTGAGCGCTCTTCTTTTTTCCCTTATTGTTCCCTGTTGCGCTACAGTACCAGCGGTGTCTGCTATGGGCCGGCCCAATCGGTTCGTCCCTTGTGCAAAGGGGCGTCCTTTTGCCGCAAAGTGCGGTGAACAGGAGCTCCCGAATAGTCAAAACGGAAAATGGCCCATATAGCCCGCCCAGTTAGACGCTTTGTGCGAAGCCCCAACAACTTGACGCAAAGGGCGTTTTGTTTATTTTTCTCAAATTTTTGAAAAATATATATTCTAAGCACATACTCCCTCTGTCTGAAATTACTTGTCTGAGAAATGGATGTATCTAGACGTATTTTGATTCCAGATACATTCATTTTTATCCATTTCGGTAACAAGTAATTCCGGACAGAGGGAGTATATCTCAGAATTTAAAATGTTTCTAAAAAACTCGAAACTTAAAATTACCTAGAAGGCTAGAAACTTAAGGAAATGTAAACGTTGATAGTATTTTAAAAAAAATTATGACAATTAAAGTGCTTTCGGGCATTTCAAGAAAATTTATGTGACAATCAAAATAAATGTTTATATATTTTCTTCTTATTAAAAATGTTAAAATAATATGTACGTTACATTTTAAAAAGGGTTACACGTAAAAACTTCGTGACTATTAAAATAACGCTATACACAAAAAGTACATGTCAGTTTGAAAATGCGTTTTTTAGCATCAACAATATATTCCGACGTGTATAAGAAGATGTTTCAGATGAACAATGAGTGTTAAATTTTTTGACATGTATTAGAAAAGAAACCAAAGAAACCCAATGAAAAGCCTTTCGAAGAACAAGTAATATAGAAATGAAAAAAAAACACATGAAACGTTCTAAACCTAGTCTGAACTGGTCCATACAATATTTTCTAAAGTCATCGCAGAATCTATAGTGTTGGGCTGACCTATTCACTGGAGTGCCAAAGGCGAGATCGGACGATGTCTCTAAGGATGACAATGGGGCATGTTTGAATGGGTTAAGGATGCGTTTGGTTGAAGGTGTCGTATGAATGGGTTGGGACCGTTCAATTTTTTTGGGATTGAACCATTCAATTCATGTGTTTGGCTGAATATAAGTGGTGAGCTAATTATTTAGGACGGGACCACCAGTCATGCTCACATAGTCATGCATGCAAAGGATGGCCATTTGATTCGACCGATTTGGTTGGGTGAAACGGTTCAGCATCTTCATGGCATATTCTCTTTTTTTGGCTCGAACCATTCATGTGCTTTATAACCAAACATGTCTATTTTCTGAACGATCCCAACCCATTCATGCCCTTGCAACCAAACGCACCCTAAGTTGATCAAAATCCATGCACGTATCCACGAGCTCGTCCGTTGCCCACCCATGAAAGTATCCATGGATCACAGATGCCACCCATGCCCATACCCGCTAGATATCTGGCCATCCATGGATATCTAGATCCATACAATCAAAACAATAGCCATAACAATGTGTACATAGCTACATCAACAATAACAATAAAATGTCACATGACACATGTGACAATACAAACATTCAGTTTTGCGCACATCACAGTTACAATTGACACGGCACACTACGAATTTTCAAATTTCCAACAAGCCAACACAAATAAAATGTGTTTAGGTTTAGGCCTCATTAGGATAACTATAGGTTTGTGCAATGGGCCTTGTGTGTTGGAGTTTTGGATTATAATTGAGATTTAAAATATTATATTTTTTCTGAAACAAAGACATATTATATCACATGCTTCACCTACATGTGGGCCCTGCCTGTCAGACGGGTATATGATGGATATCCATGGAGCTAGGTTTGTAATCATGCCCAACCCATGAGTTCATGGATATTTTATATGTCTCCATCGTATCTACTTTTTCAAACTCTTTTGCCTTGTTTTGGACTCTAATTTGCATGATTTGAATGGAACTAACCTGGACTGACGTTGTTTTCAGCAGAATTGCCATGGTGTTATTTTTGTGCAGAAATAAAAGTTGTCAGAATGACCTGAAACTTCACGGAGATTATATTTGGAATAAACAAAAAATATTGGTGAAAGAATCTGTCGACGTTCTGGGAACAGAGGTACCCAGACTTGCCTGCCTGCGGCCTGCGGCGTGGCTCCAGGAGTGGCCCAGTACGGCCCATCTTCATCAACGCATGCTCAAGACCCTCGCGAGGGGCCAAGCCTCGCGGGGCGGACGACAGGAGGCTTCCTCGGGCACGGCCTCGTTAGGCTGGCTCACGAGGAGGTGGAGAGATCAAGGCGGGGGTACCTCGTGAGGTGCTCATGACGCAAGCCATGACGACCAAGGCCAGGCGGGTGCCAGGCGGGCACCGGCCTGCACAGAGTCCTTGTTTCCTCTTTGGTGCAAAGGGGGCAAGCGCAGGCGAGGGTATCAAGCAAAGGCAACCATTTCGATGCAACAAGACCAAGACCAGCAGAACGGCAGGATGGAGATCATCGTGGAGCCCAAGCCGGCATCACCACCAGAGTCTTTGGCAGGCGAGGGCCGACTTTAGTCAGGATAAGTGTACTAGATGTTCCCCTTCAAAATGGCCAATTGTTGGCGCCCTTCCCGCTCAATATTTGGAAAGAGGCCGAGGGCCTCCGCCTATAAATAGGACTAGCCACCCCCAGGGTAGAGGCATCTAGCTGATCGGGAGATCGACCAGAGAGTAGAACCTTAGCCAACACCACCATAAGAGCTCCTCCCCTCGCGAAGCAGTTCTTCCTTGTATTGTTCATCATCAGCCCCAGAGGCAATCCACCACACCACACACTGGAGTAGAGTATTACACCACAATGGTGGCATGAACCAGTATAAATCTCGTGTCCCTTGTGTTGTTCTTCGTGTAGTTTAGATCTTGCGAGGCGACGAGACATGGGTAGGCAGGGGGTGTGATCTCCGCGTGCACCCCAGAGTTTGAATCTTGAGGGTCTGCCGGAATCCGAAATCCGACATTTGGCGCGCGAGGTAGGGGTGCACCAGAATCCGCCTTTCGTCGCCTCGTGTTTCGCCGCCCGTCGCATCCATGTCAGATGCTCGTTGAGCCCACGCCGAGCGCCGGGCCGCTCTCGCCACTCACGTCGCCCAGATGGCCCCCGTCAGCGGGTGCCGCCACCGTTCCCCGTCGCCTGCCGTCAACGCCGCCACTGGCCCGACGGGGAACGAGCAGCAGGCGTCCTCCCTGCATCCTTCGGTGCGGCGAAAGGCCGCACCGCCACCCCGTCGCTGACCCCAGCCGGTTCTTCGTCCCACGCCCGTCGCGCCCCTGTGGACGCGCACGCCGCGCTACTCCTGGCGCGGGAGCTCCTGCAGTACCGTCCCGTCGACGACCTCTACGACGAGTGGCTCGCCCGCATCAGCGAGCTCATCAGCGCTGCTAGGGGCTCCCCTGCGCCATCCCTCTCGCTGCACCGCGTCCAGCCCTGCGCAGGCGATGAAGCTCCGGGGGTGCCTCAGCCGCCTCCTCCTCAAGAAGGCGCCTTGGCCCCAAGGCGCGTGGCCCTAGGGCGGAACCCACTCTGTCCGGCGCCAGCACAACAAGAGAAGAGCTGCCAAGAGATCCCTCGCCCCCAAGAAGCCGACCGTGTGCTCCCCGCACCGGCTCGGCACGGGCGTGCTCTCGCTCCAGCGCATTAAGACCTCGCGCTGCGCCTGGAGGCAGCGCACAAGGACTTCCAAGATCAAGCTCTCCATCACCCAAGGCCTCCCATGGCCACCGCAGGCTGCCGCGCCTTCACCGCCAAGCTGCGCAGCGTGGCCTGGCCAGGCAAGTTCAAGCCAGACCTGCCCCCATGCTACGATGGCACGGCTGACCCTGCGGAGTTCCTCTAGCTCTATGAGCTGGGCATCGAAGCTGCCAACGGGGACGAGAAGGTCATGGCAAACTGGTTCCCCATGGCGCTCAAGGACGGCACCCGCACCTGGCTCCTGGCACGATATCCTCCTGGGATGAGATGCACACCCGATTCATCGCCAACCTCCAAGGCACCCGCGACCGGCCTCCGGCCATGAGTGACTTGCACCACATCAAGCAGCAGCCGGGAGAGACCCTGCAGAAGTTCATCCAGCGCTTCAACATTGCTCGCCTTAAGATCCCCAAGGTGTCCGAGGAGGCCATCATCTCGGCCTTCTCTGACGGCGTGCGTGACGTCAAGATGAAGGAGGAGCTCGCAATTCATGAGGACCTGTGCACCTCCCTGGAGCTGTTCAATCTGGCGACCAAGTGCGCTAGGGCTGAGGAGGGGCGCCTTTCCCTCCTTTAGCTGCCAGCTGCCGACCAAGAAGAGAAGAAACCCAAGGCCAAGGACGTGAAGCGCAAGGTGGTTGCCGTGCTTGCAGTAGAGCCAGACACCAAGCGAGACAGGGATTAGCCTGAGTCATCCAAGGGCAGCCGGTACTGCGTGTACCATGACCTCCACACCCACAACACCAACGAATGCCAAGAGCTCAGGGCAGTGCGAGACGTGCGTGCCGGCCGATGCCCCGAGCGCAGCGACCGGGGCTATGGCCGAGGAGGAGGAAGAGGTGGAGGACGATGGGAAGACCATGGACCTCGCCAAGGGTGGCGCAACCGACCTCGCGAGGACCGCTGGCAGGACCAACCTCATGAGGGAGGTTGGAGGGACCCACCTCGCGAGGGAGGTTGGAGGGATCAGCCTCGCGAAGACCACCCGCAAGGCAACGCAGGCCTCCCTCCTCTGCCACCATAGCCGAGGAGGAATGAAGACCATCATCAGGACGAGGGGGCTGGAGGCTTCTAGGAGCCGCGCGCCATCGCTTGCATCTTGGGCAGTGCTCAAGCCCCGGCCTCTCAACGCATCTTCAAGCAGTTTGCCCGCGAAGTGAATGTAGTCCTCCCCAAGCTTGAGGCCACGCGCCCTATCAGGTGGTCAGCGTGCGCTATCACGTTCAGCTCAGCGGATCATCTCAAGTGCGCGGCCACAGCCGGAGTCCTCCCGATGCTTTGTTCCCCAATCATCAGCAATGTGCAAGTCACCAGGACCCTCATTGATGGCGGAGCAGGGCTCAATGTCCTGTCCGTCGAGACGTTCAACAACCTCCAAGTGCCCTACAATCAGCTGCAGCCGACTAAGCCTTTCTCAGGACTCACTGATGGTTCCACAGTTCCGATAGGGTAGGTCCGCCTTCCTGTTACATTCGGGAAGCGCGACAACTACCGCACCGAGCTCATTGACTTCAATGTCGCTCACATCCGCCTGCCGTACAATGCCATCCTTGGGTACCCCGCCCTGGCCAAGTTCATGGTTGTGACCCCATCACGGCTACAATGTCCTCAAGATGCCAGGAAGCGGTGGAGTCATCACCGTGCCTTGCAAAGAGAGAGACGTTGTGTGTTATCTAGAACACGCTTTCCAAGCCGCATCAATTGAAGACCCAGATCACGGAAGCGGGAGGCTTCCCGAGGCTGCTCCCAAGAAGAAGAAGACATTGCCTGGCCCGACCCCTCGGGAGGCAGGCCCCTCAGGGTCCGCGCCTGTTCAGGGGGCGCCTCCTTCTGTCGCATAGGAAGGCGCGCTCGGCGCCCTCCTCGAGCAAGGGTCGGGGGCTCTCTCCTGGAGGGCCATCGACTTTGCTAGGATCACGAGGGAGAAGCTCGGGCACCACTTGGAGGCGTGCTTCAAAGCATGTTTCCCTCAAGAAGGAGCAAGACAAGGAGGGCCAAACCCCCAGGAGTTCATCAGCGAGATCGTTCAAGAGCTGCAGGAGTCAAGAGTCATGAGTGGCAGCCGCCGCTTACCCGCCGTAGCTCCCCATCTAGGCGAGGATGGCAGGCTGCGCGTCTGCATCGACATACCAGGACTCAACCGAGCCGCCTCTCAGGAGCGCCTCTGGCCCTCACGCGTGGGATGCTGCGAAGGTCCACCCCACAGCTATGTTCGCATGCCCTACGGCCTGCCAAACGCATCTGCTGTGTGTCAGCACCTCATGAGGAGCATCCTAGGAGCTCAAGCGGCCAGGCATTCCGCAGTCCTGGCGGAGGCGGAGATGGTTCGCGAGGAGCCGCCAGTGCCTCTGGAGCCTCCCGAGGCCCCTGGGCCTGGGGACTCGTGAAGGTCGTCTCCCGCAGCGCATGCTGTACGCTACTTTAGCACCCCTTCATCTTCAACATTATCAGGTGACATCCTTCGAGTTTCATTTTCAGCTGGGAGCACCCCCCCCAGGGCTGCATCATTCCCAGGCCATGTGGGTCCGTCCCTGCGGCAGGTATCCCTTTAATTTATGTTTTAGCTTACTTTATTGGGGGCGCCCCTTGGGCTGCATACCTCCAAGCCGCTCGGGCCAGACCCAGTGGCATGTATCCCTCTCGCGTTATTTTGGGTCGCGCGTTTGATTCATCATGATCATTATTTGATGCCTGTCCACGGCACCCCTCTTCCTTCATGTCGGCCGCTTGCATGTTAAAGGGGGGGGGGTACCTGAGCATTGCGACTCATGGGCTCCTACTGGCTCTCCAGCCCTCACCCTCTAGCCTTGTCCACGGCATCACGACCTGGCATACCAGCGACGGCAGAGCCCGCTCGAGGGCCGGGACCCGAGGACGTAGAGCGCCGACATATAACCAAACTTGCAAGAACACATTACAAGAAAAGGCCCAGAGCCAGGCGCAACCCGCCTTGAGGTAGGGCCCCGTGAGTCCCGTGCTGGCTCACGGGTGCCCAGATACACCTCGCCAGGCCCTACCGTGCCAGCCACGTGTCAGGGCGGGGCTGTACACGCCCCGGGGGCTCCTCCCGGAGGGGAGCCCCCTCCCACGCACCAGTGGAAGCACCATGATCCGCGCTGGCTGACGACACTGCCGAGGAGCGGCTATGCCCGTACACATACGGAAGCGCTATGCTTTGCGGTGGTGATAAACAACTGAGGGTGGCCCCCGGCTGCATAAACCTCAGGGAGCCCAGAGCTCAGTGTCCGGCCTCATTGTAACGCCTCCGCTCGGGAGTGCCGCGCGAGGGGGCTGGGCACAGGGGCTACACCTGGGTCATGCCCAGATGTACGCCACCCAGCTAGGCCCCTCGGGCCTGGTTCGTCGCACGCCTCTCCCCGAGCGGAGCCAAGGTACGAAGGCCGTTTGAACGTCAAGGGGGACTCCTGAGCATCGCGACTCAGGAGCCTAACTGGTCACGTAGCCCCTCACCCCTTAGTTCCAAAAGGCTAACGGCGGTTGGGGTATGCGTGGGACCGGGCTCTGTAGACGTAGAACGGTAAATTCACCCATACATCTCACCTCCCTACTTGCTGTTCGTGCGTCAAGGGGGACTCCTGAGCATCGCGACTCAGGAGCCTAACTTGTCAGGTAGCACCTCACTCCTTGGTCCCGTCCTGGTTTCCGGTCGGGGATAATGGCAGCTGAGGTATGCGCGGGGCCGAGCTCTGCCGACGTAGAACACAAGCCAGCAGGAAGGAAAAGCAAATCTTAAGGAATTCAAAAGGAAATATTACAGTCCATAGAGTGCTTTCACAACGCCAAACACAAGTTTAAACGCCTGCATGAGGTAGGATGCATGTTGCAGGAACTAGAAGCAGGACGAAAGCCGCGAAGGGGTCACTTTTTGGCGGTGCCATCGCTGGTGACGGAGCTGCACTGGGCGACTTCACCTCGTGGAGCCCCAGGATCGGCGGTGCCTCGCTTCGGCTTGGTGCTGAAGGCCCGGAACTTTGTCAGCAGAGCCTCCGCTCGACCCTTCACGGCCTCAGCAACAACGGCGGCACGCTCGCCGCTCACAGGCTCCAGCAGGCTGTCAAGGTCAACGTCGGGGTCGCGGAGGTAAACATGGGTGAAGACGCGCGTCAACACTGCAGAAGAAAGGACACACGCCTTAGCCTCAGCCGTGGGGCCAAGGCCGAGGGCGACATCTTCACGGGCGCGGACCAGGAAGGGAAGCAGCTTGGCGGGGCCGTCCTCGGCACCGACCAGCGGGCTCTCCAGGCCGCTGTCGTAAAGCGACTTCAGCAGGGTGCGAGCCTTCTCCTCCAGCTTCGCAAAGGCCACGCGGTCCTCGGCCAGCACCCGCGCCTTGCCATCCAGCTCGATCCTCTTCGCCTCCAGCGCCTGCTCCAGCGTACCCAAGCGGCCACGGTGTTCATCAAGTTTGGCATCCCGGTCCTTGGCGGCAGCCTCGCGGTCCTTCATATCTTCCTCCTTCTCCTGGCGGTCACGGGCCTCCTTGGTGAGCTGCTCGCGCAGGCCTTGCAGCTCGCTCTCCAGCACCTTGCAGCGACCCCGGACATCCGCAACCTCACCCAAGGCGGCGTCACGAGCGGCCTTGGTCTCAAGGAGGGCCTGCTTCTCCTCGTAGCAGGACGACACGGCCTGAGCTAGCGCCGCTTGGACTGAAGCGTCAGAGCGGACCCAACCGGAGGCCAGCTCCAGGCGCCCGGCCACCAAGCGAGGGTCGGCGCCCTGAAGGTCTCCCCGCAGCCGATCTAGCTCGGCAGCAGCACGATCCAGGACGGCGGAAGGAGTCGGAGAAATGGCAGTCGGCGGAGTAGGAGGAGAAGACGGCAGCGTGATCACAACACCAGGAGTCGGGACCTTCTGCGCCCCGGTAACAGCAGCAGTGGCGTCAGGGAGGGACACCTCGGGAATCACTTGGGCCACGGGGGCTGAGCTTGCCCCAGCTCGCCCCACCAAGCCTCACAAGGATGCCCGGGCAGGTGAGGCCTGAGTCTTGCCGCCCTCTTCTCCCGCGGGTGGAAGTGCAGCCCTTGACGAAGCCTTAGGAGCCCCCTTCAACTTTTTTGCCGCGAGCACCGACCTAGCCAAGGAATATGGATGTCAAGCCTCAACAACGAAGCAAGAAGCAAAATAAGAATCAAGCACTTACTGGTCATCGCTCGCGTCCTCAAGCAACCTCTAGCCGAAGTTGAAGCCTGAGAGCCGGCTGCTGGGATCTACCTCAAGAGGCTCGAGAGCAAGAGGCACGTCTGCAGATCGCCTCGGAGCTGGGGCAGACTCGCGGAGAACCAGCCCCGTCCTGTCCTTCTTCGGGATCAGGGGTGAGCTCTCGCCACCTAGCTCGTCGCCATCCTCATCATCGTCCGGGATGAGGCGAAGAGTACGGGACCTACACCGAGGGAGGGGCGCTCTCGACTCCCTGTCGGTAGCCTTGGAGTCGGGCTCCTCTTGCTGCTCCTCTTCTTCCTCCTCTTCACTGGAGTCGCTGGAGGACACGTTCACCGTCGCCAGGGCCGCCAGACCCTCGGGAACCTCCGCGAGCACATGCCCGTTCCTGTCGAAAGCGGGCATGGAGTTCACCACCTGCTCCCAATCCTCCCGAAGGAACAGGGGCACAGGAGCACCCTCCAGTCTTGCCACGTCACCCCCAACCAAGGATTGGAGGACCACGGCCAGATCTTTGTCGACCAGGACTATGGAGCTCGGGCGAAGGGCGGCGCCCCCCCCCAAGCCTCCACAGCGGGAGCGAATATTCCCGAAGCGGAGCCACCCGGTGCTCCAGGAATTCCCTCAGGAGCGACGCATCGGTCAGCTTCGTCGTTGCCATGTTGCCCGGCCACAGGTCTGCATCCATCCTCTCCAGCACCGGCTTCGCGCGAGGATCAACGAGCTTCGCGCGGGACCAAGCGTCAATAGATTTGGGCTGCTCCGTGGGCAGACTCAGCCAGGGATGGATGCACCCGGCATCCATCATGACCGACTTGCTCCTGAACCCTTCAACCCTCTTCCCGGGCTTCGAGATGGCGTTAGAGCTGCCATACGCAACAAAGCTCGCGCACGCGGTGATGGAGTCGCGAGAGACCCGGAGGTAGAAGTAATGGCGCAGCAAGGCCACCGAGGGCCTCACCCCGACGTGAGCCTCGCAGTAGTAGGCGAAAATCGCCAGGAGAAGAACAAAGTTGGGATGGAGGTGCAGAGCCAAAAGGTTGTAATGGTGGAGAACAGAGAAGAAGAACTCAGAAAAGGGGGGCACCAGGCCGGCGGTGATGGCGCTCACGAAGAGCGGGTAGAAGGTGCTTCCCTCATCCTCAGGATGGGCGGAACCAACCTTAAGCACGGCTGCCCCGTCGTTGCCTTGCGCCGCCATCATCTGGCGCGTCAGGGTAAGGCTCTTCCCCGACACATTCAGAGGATCCAGAGCGGGCGAGTACCATGCTCCGGGCGGGGTCTGGCGAGGCACCATGCCTTGCTAGGATGCAGAGTTGGAGTAGATCTGGGGATTTCGGAAGCAGGAAGAATAGGAGCGAGAAAGGGGATCTGGGCAACAAGTGGAGAAGGTAAAGAAGGTAATCCAAGGTGGGTACCGCCCTTTCGTCAGCTCGTGCAGTTGCCAAGGCATCATGGAGGAGCCAGGACACCCACGTCCAATCAATCGCCACGCGGCGCCCAAGGCCGCAGGCTATTGGGGCCCACGGCGCTTCGCACTTGCCCCTTTGCTGCTCTGCTAAGCCAAGTCCGGGCGCGCCTTGGGCCCGGGGGCTACTGTTGGCGTTCTAGGAACAAGGGTACCCAGACTTGCCTGCCTGCGGCCTGCGGCATGGCTCCAGGAGTGGCCCAGTACGGCCCATCTTCATCAACGCATGCTCAATACCCTTGCGAGGGGCCAAGCCTCGCGAGGCGGACGACAGGAGGCTTCCTCGGGCACGGCCTCGTCAGGCTGGCTCACGAGGAGGCGGAGAGATCAAGGCGGGGGTACCTCGCGAGGTGCTCATGACGCAAGCCATGACGACCAAGGCCAGGCGGGTGCCAGGCGGGCACCGGCCTGCACAGAGTCCTTGTTTCCTCTTTGGTGCAAAGGGGGAAAGCACAGGCGAGGGTATCAAGCAAAGGCAACCATTTCGGTGCAACAAGACCAAGACCAGCAGAACGGCAGGATGGAGGTCATCGTGGAGCCCAAGCCGGTGTCACCACCAGAGTCTTTGGCAGGCGAGGATCGACTTTAGTCAAGATAAGTGTACTAGATGTTCCCCTTCAAAATGGCCAATTGTTGGCGCCCTTCCCGCTCAATATTTGGGAAGAGGCCTAGGGCCTCCGCATATAAATAGGACTAGCCACCCCCAGGGTAGAGGCATCTAGCTAATCGGGAGATCGACCAGAGAGTAGAACCTTAGCCAACACCACCATAAGAGCTCCTCCCCTCGCGAGGCAGTTCTTCCTTGTATTGTTCATCATCAGCCCCAGAGGCAATCCACCACACCACACACTGGAGTAGGGTATTACACCACAATGGTGGCATGAACTAGTATAAATCTTGTGTCCCTTGTGTTGTTCTTCGTGTAGTTTAGATCTTGCGAGGCGACGAGACATGGGTAGGCAGGGGGTGTGATCTCCGCGTGCACCCCAGAGTTCGAACCTTGAGGGTCTGCCGGAACCCGAAATCTGACAAAATCGACTAGAGGGGGCCCACACCCTATCCACAAGGGTGGAGGGCGCGCCGTCTAGTCTTGTGGGTCCCACAGACCTCCACCAACCTCAACTCCAACTCCATATATTCACGTTCGAGGAAAAAAAATCAGAGAGAAGGATTCATCATGTTTTATGATACGAAGCCTCCGCCACCTCCTATTCTTCCTTGGGAGGGCAGATCTGGAGTTCGTTCGGGGCTCCAGAGAGGGGAAATAGTCGTCGTCATAATCATCAACCATCCTCCATCACCAATTTCATGATGCTCACCGCCGTGCGTGAGTAATCCCATCGTAGGCTTGCTGGACGGTGATGGGTTGGATGAGATTTACCATATAATCGAGTTAGTTTTGTTAGGGTTTGATCTCTAGTATCCACTATGTTCTAAGATTGATGTTGGTATGACTTTTCCATGCTTAATGCTTGTCACTAGGATCCGAGTGCCATGATTTCAGATCTGAACCTATTATGTTTTCATGAATATATTTGTGTTCTTGATCCGACCTTGCAAGTTTTAGTCACCTACTACGTCTCATGATCCAACAACCCCGGAGTGACAATAGTCGGGACACTTCCCGGTGATGACCGTAGTTTGAGAAGTTCATGTATTCAGTAAGTGTTAATTCTTTGGTCTGGTACTCTACTAAAAGGAGGCCTTAATATCCCTTAGTTTCCAATAGGACCCCGCTTCCACGGGAGGGTAGGACAAAAAATGTCATGCAAGTTCTTTTCCATAAGCGTGTATGACTGTATTCGGAATACATGCCCACATTATATTGTTGAATTGGAGCTAGTTCTGTGTCACCCTATGTTATAATTGTTGCATGATGAATGACATCCAACATAATTATTGTAGGATCGAAAGTAGGTCTAGAGGTGGGGTGATTAGACTACTTGACCAAATAAAAACCTAACCTTTTCCCAATTTTAAGTCTTGGCAGATTTTAGCAACTTAGCACAAGTCAAGCAATCAACCTACACTACAAAAAAAAAAGACACATCCGTGACATTTTGGGCCGAACGAATTTTTTTTCTGTCATACATATGACACTTCTATGACGATAATTGTGACAAAACCCGGTATCATCATAGATGTGGTGGGCTCCTACTTCTATGACAAAAAATCATGACAAAAAATGGGCTTTTCGTCCTGGGCAGGCCGAAGACGCAGCTGCATGACATTCTTTGGGCCGTCCATGACGGAAAAAACCGTGGTAGAAGCGAGGGGGAGGAAAATTTCGGGGAGTTGCCGGTTACGGTGGGAGGTCGGGGGCCGAGCGATGCACGTTTCTCTCATACGTACGCGCGTGTGTGCGAGGCGTTGGCTCTAACCGAACCCGAGCGAGGCGTTGGGCTCTAACTGAACCCGAGCGAGGCGTTGGGCTCTAACTGAACCCGAGCGATTGCACTGCAGGCTAGGCGTTACTGAACCCCAGCGATCAATCGATGGCTGTTAACTGAACCCGATGGAGCGATTCCTTTGCTACTGCTGCTAACTGAAGCCGATCGATTGGATGAACAATGAGCGTTGCAGGGGGCTTTGGATGAACAGTGAGCGGTGGCGTTGCCTCTGGATGAACAGGACCCCGTGGTGTGGAGGGCTGGATGAACAATAGACGGTGGAGGGGTGGCCGTGGAGGGGTGGTTGAATAGGACTCCGTGGTGTGGAGGGCTGGATGAACAGTAGACAATGGAGGGGTGCCCGTGGAGGGGTGGTTGAACAGTAGCCGGTGGAGTAGCGTGCGGTGGATGGTGGATGAACAGGAGCCCGTGGAGGTTGGAGGAGGTCGATGGTAGCCCGTGGAGGCTGGAGGAGGTCGACGGTGGAGATGAACAGTATCCCGTGGAGTCCCGTTTTGCGGTACGCCACACCCCTCCCAATGAAAAAGACCCCCGTTTCGACCGTAGCGCTCCAACACAAGTCCGTTTCGTCCGTTTTGCGGTACGCCACACCCCTCCCGATCAACAGGACCCCCGTTTCGACCGTAGGAGGTCCGTTTCGTCCGTTTTGCGGTACGCCACACCCCTCCCGATCAACAGGACCCCCGTTTCAACCGTAGGAGGTCCGTTTCCTCCATTTTGCGGTATGCCACACCCCTCCCGATTAACAGGACCCCCGTTTCGACCGTAGGAGGTCCATTTCCTCCGTTTTGCGGTACGCCAGGCCCCTCCCGATCAACAGGACCCTGTTTTGAACGTGGTCGGTCGAACACAAGGCCGTTTCCTCCATTATGCGGTACGCCAGGCCTCGTTTCCATCGCCTATTCCGTCCAAGCCCTCCCGATGAACACGACCACGCATTCCGTTCCGATCCAGCCGGTTGGCTCCCCATGAACACGACGACGACGCTGTTTCTCCGTTCCGACCCAGCCATGTACGTATGCGCGATAGGCGTTAGAGACCCTGCCCGTATGTACGTACGTGGCTGTATTTTCTTTCTGGCACCCTCGCCGCTGTACGTACGTGTACATGCTACGTGCGCGCCTCTACATGCACCAGTATATATGTACGTACACATTCGCGACCACAATGACAACGCTACGTACGCTTCGACCAGGTGGGTCTCGACTGTCAGGCACTTCCTTGCGTGCGAAGATGTAGCTGGTGGGTCCCAGCAGTCAGGGGGGCGAATCGTTTTTTTCGGACGCACTTCCTTGCGTGCGAAGATGTAATTGGTGGGTCCCAGCAGACAGGGGGAAATGTTTTTTTCGCTAAATACGGTTGCCCGTCCGGTGGGTCCCCGCTGTTAGGTGGAGGAATAATTATTTTGTGCGTAATAAGGAGGCACTTCCTTGCTGCGGCCGTGGACCCAACTGCCAGCCTCTCCATTTACAGTCCACATCCGATGGAAGCCATTCCTTGACCACGTTGACCACGCCGCGCTGAGAGCACCAGGGCGGTGGATGATGGCAAAGCCTAGGAAGGGGACGACGCGGAGCCGGGGAAGACGCGATAGTGGATGCCCGTGTGTAGAGGAGTACGAGGGTTCACTGGTTCGCTGCGGTGTGAGGCTGCCGTCGCCGCAGAATAACAGGGGGTGTGGCTGAGTAGAGGGATGGCCTGGCCAGCGGTGGGAGTAGTAGGGGCGGTGAGGCCTCCGCCGCATCACAGCCGGCCACGGGAGGCAGGAGCACGAGGCACGACCGGCGCTGGTTTGGGCGGCTAGAGCAAGAAGACCAGAGGTTGAAGAAGCACTACGGCCGTTGGATGGACATCGTACGGTCACTGGAGCTAGAATCGTGCATATTGACTAAGTTGACAAAGCCCTCCGTCCTCGTCAACTTAGTAGGCCCACAAGTCAGCCTGCCACTATACTGGGTCCCAGCTAACAGGGGGAGTATTCATTTTTTTTGTGCGTAATAAGGAGGCACTTCCTTGCGTGCGAAGATATAGCTGGTTGGTCTGAGCTGTCAGCGGTGGTAACGTTTTTTTTTACAAAATACTGAGGCCCTTTCGGTGGGTCCCTCATGTCAGGTGGACGAATTATTATTTTGCGCATAATAAGAAGGCATTTTCTTACGTGCGGCCGTGGACCCAGCTGTCGGCCTCTCCACGTACAGTCCACTTCAGATGCATGTCGGTCGTTGACCATGTTGACCAGGCCACGCCGAGAGCACCAGGGCGGTGGATGACGGCGAGGCCTAGGAAGGGAACGACACGGAGGCAGGGAAGACTCAGCAGTTGTTTCCCACGCGGAGGGGAGTACGACTGAACGAGGGTTTACTGGTTCGTCTGCCGTTGCCGGAGAATAACAGCAGGTGTGGGTGAGTAGAGGGATGGCTAAGCCAGTGATGGGAGTACGGTGGGGCGGTGAGGCCTGCACGGCAGCACAGCCGGCCGCGGGGAGGAGGGAGCAGGCAGTCCCGTCGGCGCTTGTTTGAGCGGTTGGAGCAGGAAGAGCAGAGATTGAAGAAGCACGATGGCCGTTGGATGGCCATCCAACAGTCACTGCTTGTGCGTCAACCTTTTTTTAGGAAAGCCTAAAATCCATGGAAAACAACATACAACCCATCTGCCATTATTTCTAATAATTTACAGCCCATTTGCTAATTCTTAAGGGTTTTTTGGAGCCCATATTCTTTTTGTTAGCATTACAGCCCATATTGTGGCCACGGTTAAAAAAATATACGAAATTTTGCATATTTCGGTGCGGTCTGAACTGTTTTTAATCCCGAAATTTCGACTCACATTCAAACTTATTTTAAATCTAAATGTATATCAATATAAAATCCAACAAATTCTGCACGTATAAAAATTAATGTAATTGAAAATCTCAAAATGAAAAAAAGATATTTGAAACTAATTGCCGCTTTGATGTGTTTTAAAAATGTACAACCCATTTCTCATTACTGATAGGCCATTTTCTCGGCCAGCCGAATGAAAGCTCTCCTTGTCTTGAAAGATTTGCAGCCCAACACGCCTGACAAAGCGACTTACTTGACAAACCACAAAAAAACTGGGTTGTGGCCGTGGACCCGGCTGTCAGCCTCTCCACGTACAGTACTCTTTCGATGGAAGTCGTTCCTTGACCACATTGACCATGCCGCGCGGAGAGCACCACGGCGATGGACAACGGCAAGGCCTAGGAAGGGGACAACACGGAGCCGGGGAAGACGCGGCAGTGGAAGCCCGCGCGGAGATGAGTATGAGGGTTCACTAGTTCGGCTGCGGTGTGAGGCTGCCGTCGCCGCAGGGCCTGGCGAGCGGTGGGAATAGTAGGGGGCGGTGAGTCCTCCGCGGCAGCACAGCCGGCCACGGGAGGTAGGAGCATGAGGCACGACCGACGCTGGTTTGGGCGGCTAACGCAAAAAGACCAGAGGTTGAAGAAGCACTACGGCCGTTGGATGGACATCGTACGGTCACTGGAGCTAGAATCGTTCATATTGACTAAGTTGACAAAGCCCTTCGTCCCCGTCAACTTAGTAGGCCCACAAGTCAGCCTCCCACCAAGGTGGGTCCCAGCTAGCAGGGGGAGTATTCTTTTTTTTGTGCGTAATAAGGAGGCAC
>NC_041381.1:372487237-372501885 GCF_002162155.2 Triticum dicoccoides | reverse complement strand
GTTCCAGCAGTCAGGGGGCAAACGTTTTTTTCGCAAAATACGGTGGCCCGTCCAGTGGGTCCCCGCTGTCAGTTGGAGGAATCATTATTTTCCACGTAATAAGGAGGCACTTACTTGCTGCGGCCGTGGACCCAGCCGAGACTCTCCACGTACAGTATACTTTCGATGGAAGTCGTTCCTTGACCATGTTGACCTCGCCGTGTTCCGTTGCATGCATGCGTCCATGGGCGTGGTGCGTCCCCACTGTCAGCCTCTCACGTACAGTCATCTTCTGATGACTCTCGGTTGTTGACCACATTGACCACACCATGCCGAGCGCACCCAGACTGGAATGACCCGGAGATGGGGAAGACGGGGCAGTGGAGTCGCAGATGGAGAGGAGTGGGAAACTTCACTGGTTCAGGTACACGGCAGCACAACCGCGGTGCCGCCCACGGGAGACAGGAGCAAGAACAGAGGTTGAAGAAGGAGCACGGCTGTTGGATTAACATCCAATGGTCCAGCTACTAGAATCATTTGTTGATTAAGTTGACAAAGCCGTGCATACACGTCCGCTTAGCAGGCCCACAAGTCAGTCACCAAATCTGACGGGTCCCAGCTGTCAACGGGATGAATAATTTTTTCGCAAAACAAGGAGGCACTTCCTTCCGTGCGAAGATACAGCCGGTGGGTCCCAGCTTTCAGGTGGAGGAAACATTTTTTTTCAGCTTAATAAGGAGGAGCTTTCCTTGCGTGCGACCATGGACCTCGTGGGTCCCAGCCATTAGGCTCTCCACGTACAGTCCTCTTCCGATGACTCTCGTTTGTTGACCACGCCACACCGAACACAGCGAGGTGGTGGACGACGGCGAGGCCCCGGACTGGAACGACTCGGAGATGGGAAAACGCGGCAATGGAGTCACAGATTGAGAGGAGGAGAAGGGGTATAACTGGTTCTGTTGCAATTCATATCAAACTCAGGTTCACAGGACACGTTCATATTCATAGCCAACATTCACTATCAACAACTCAAAAGATTCATATATACACAAGCTCAGCATATCTATGCATCCAAATGATTGATAGATCACACGACAATATTCATACATAATTCACAAAAAGATTCAGATATACACATGTTCAGTATGTTTATGCATCCAAATGATTGAGATCACAGCCAATATGATCCATGGACGAACTTTAATTACCTAGGGTACATACTGGTAAATGGTGTTCAATCAGAGGTACTTCTTGCTAAAATTAGTTCTTGTATGAGTAAACTTTCGAGTACATAAGAGGCAGCACAGACAATCTGAACTTTGCTTGTAGGTTTATCCTCAAATAGTGGCCTCGTGCCGACGGAGGTTTGAGCAACTTGGCCACTACTTTCATCCAACTAGTTTACTGTCTCATCTTGGTCCTGTATCTCGCCAAAATTCTACATTGCAGACGAGAAAGGAGGCGGTTGAGAAAATGAACCTCCCAAATTTTTTGTGCAGTTCAACTGAAATGGAGCATCCTTGGCGTGCAGTCTGATTAAGTCCCAGATGAATATACGCGTCAACCAACTTGTCTGGAATCTTTAGACTCCATGCCAGATAGTGCGCTACCATATGTGCCGATAACCAAAAGGCACAAGTTGGGACCAAATATTTTTGGCGTTCACTCTCCTAATACTTGGAGTTTGACAATTGGTTGACGCTGGTTGATACTCGAATGAATATAGGCACTTCTTGTCAACATCGATGCTTGTATGAGTGAACTTTGGAGTACATAGCAGCAACATAAGTACCTGTCCATCTGATCATGTTGTGCAGTTCTACTGAAATCACCCGATGTAATGATTGGCCTGCGAGTTCAGGCTCCAAATTACTCCTTTATGAAATTGGCAAACAGTAGCACAATACCAAATTACCAATACATATGACAGGCACAATAATCAGGATAAAGACCAGTACCAACCTGTGTGATGTAGCATATCAATTACTATTTCCTTTGACTGGAAGCCGAGATAAGCCAAGCGACTGATAGCAAAGGAAGAAAGCAAGCGGAGATTAGCGACTGACAGGAAAGGACGAAAGCTTCGAGGCAATGAAGCACCCAAAGTTTTTGTGCAGTTCCACCAAAATCGAGCATCCCTGTTGGCACATATATTGAGAGAGTGAGATTACTGTAATAGTGGGACTAGTTGATGAAAGATACACTAACAAATAGAAGCACCCTCATTATCTTAATGGGTAAAGTTAGCAACACAGTAGTCTTGCTTAAAGAGAGGTATTAGTTTATTTAATCAGTGCCAATTAGCTCAACTCAACACTCAAAGCATTGCCATTTATCATAGGTTGCAAAACTTAAAAGTGCAAAGCTAAAGGAGTTTCTCATGACAGTAGCACAATACAAATAGAGATGACAGCAAACTAATATGGATGAAGGCCTTAGGCCCGTACCAACCTGAGAAAAAAAGCTTATTCATGTAGTCCCATAAGAGATGATAAAGCACACACTGGAATCACACAATAGTATATATTTTTGTGCACTTCAAATGTATGGTTGAAATCACTCTTGTTTACCAGTGCTGAGATTATATTGAAAGATTATCAAGAACTTAAAGTAGAGTTAAAGCACTGGCTGGGATATAGTTCATTGTATTGTCTTGTGTAGTTCCACTAAAATGTATGATTGGCACAACATGATCCCTGTTTGCACAAGTAGGAACAAGGTGAAACCTTCATTAGCTTAGTGAGAAAGGATAGGAAGACATTAGCATATTACTCAAACAGTAGCATCAAATTCATGATGGACAATACGCAAAACATTGCCCCATTGAACCAATGGCGATAAATTGACATGCAAAACAATAGCACTATTATGTCATGACACTAATAATATTCCCTCCCTGCTCCACCACATGATTCACCTCCATAGACAAACATTCACACGTACATGATTCAGCATAGGATCCTACTAAAGATTTGTTTAACTCCAACAGGAAAATTAGGCAGTAATAAATTAGTGATACTTAAGTGCTCCTAATTAATTAAGTGAGACAACAGAAGTGGAAGGGCTCCCTGGAGGATCGTCTCACATGTAAGGTAGTCGTTGCTGGAGCCCTTGAATAGCCTCGACTGAGGCCTCTGGCTTCAGCAAGATCGCCTTGGCACTGTTTATTCTTCTTCTTCTTCCTCTTCATGCTCTGTTTCTCTTTCTCCTCACCAGTTGGTGAAACCAAGTACATGATTGGCCTTCTAATTCAGAATTGGTTTTGTCAGTGAGGGAGTACAAGTGTACTAGTAAAAACATCATTATTTTCTCATGACAGTCGGAAAATAGAGATGAACACAAGCATTAAATATCATTCTTACCTAAAGGAAGGTTATGGCGCCAATATGGATGATGAGGATTGGAACACAGATCTCCCTTTGTGCAGTTCCACCAAAATGAACCAACTGTTCCATCTGACATTCCAGTTAAACAACACAAAAGTCACTTCTTTTAAGAAGAGTTTTGTGCAGTGCACCAAAAGGTCACAACAGCAACCAGGTGAATTGGATATCCCTGTTTGCACAAAAAGGCATAGAGGAAACAGTCAGAGTCTCAAACAATTACAGGCAAAAACATTTGGCTAAACTTGTCAGAGTCTCAAACAATTACAGGAAAAAACAGTGGCATGGCTTCATTTTTACCAGGGACATTATATTAAGAACAACTAAGGTTGCGTTCGGTTCACAGGTTTGGTGCAGGATTTTCGTAGGAACACAATTCCTACCGTATTCTTTCCATTCCAACCGTTCGGAACACGGGAAAAGGTGAATAGTGTTTCACAAGAAAGCTGGTCTGGTAGTACTGATTCCATCGGATTAGAAACATCCACGGGCTGCTCATTGTTTGGGCGGAAGCTCGA
The DNA here is from genome assembly GCF_002162155.2 of Triticum dicoccoides. Taxonomy (NCBI): domain Eukaryota; kingdom Viridiplantae; phylum Streptophyta; class Magnoliopsida; order Poales; family Poaceae; genus Triticum; species Triticum dicoccoides. The sequence continues at coordinate 372,498,005 of NC_041381.1, read as the reverse complement.
GGCAGGCGCTCGCTGCCATGCGTTAGAAAGGTTGCTATGTTGTGTTTGCCGGAATAAAAAAATCAACCTATGTGTGGTACGTGAGGTGAGGACAAGAGTAGTCACTGTGCAGCTGAATAAACAAATAACATCTCATACTGCCAAGCATGCTACTCTAAAAAACAAATCTGTACATTTCATAGTCCATCCGAACACATTCTCTTGAGAGTTTCCTCCGGTTCGCTGTTCCATAGTTTTATACCTACATTCCTTTCCTATTCCTCTATTTTCATCAAGACCTATGTTTTCTGCCCCTTTATTCCGACCGGAGCCTAAATATTTGGTATAAGGGCATGGGATAGTGGGTGCACCAGCAGTACAACACCATGTACGTAAACAGGGGCATAAAGTGGTGATTCATAGTTTGTTGCCCCGAGAAACAAACATCCAAGAAACATATCTGGGTTGGTCCCATTTTTGTTCACTCTAGCCACCTACTCCTATGTGTGGATAAAAAATCTAGTCCTGGTCATACCACTATGTACAACATTACCCCTATATTTCCCTTTTCGACCAAGAGACCGGTTGGATGACTAGTCAGTACTACTTTCATCCCCTTTCCTTCCTGTTTGTACCAAGTCCGATGTACATACTAAATTCTCCAACCCCCATTTTATTTCAATGACAAGTATTTTCGGACGGAGGGAGTACAAGATTCGACTCCATGAAGTAGCTTTACCTCTAACAGTAGAAAAAAAAGGTGACGTTGGACCATCCGATCAAGAGGGGCTGAGAGGTAGAAAATGATGCACATGCAGCGACGTAGCGAGCTGGGGAAGTAGAGCTAAGGCGGTTTCGAACGAAGATATACCTGAAGGTCGTTGGGATGTGGATAGGTGCGCGGTGGGAGGCCAGATCCGCCCACAGGCAACGACGAAGGGATCAGAGGACCTCCCGCGCCGGCGCTCGTCCAGAGATAATGGTGCGGCCGGCAGTGCGTCTCCTCCCTCGCTGTCAACGACGGCCTAAATGCTGCCCCTCCTCCCCTTCATCGGCGGAGGGGGATACATCCGGATCTGTAACCAGCGGTGAGGATAGAAAGCCAATGTTTTTTGAAGGGAGAAAGACAGGGTTACTACCCCTATCTTGTTTAGATCTGGAGAGGATGAGAGTGTGTGAATAGAGCAGCCCTAGAAAGCAAGCGCGGAGGCTCCGGCCTATATATAAGTCGTGGGGTAGTTTTCCTTTTTCACTCCATCAAAACAATCATTTAAAATTGTGTGCTACTACATGCCAGGTCGCGTTTTTTTAGTTGTTGATTGTTTTTTGAGATAGCTACCCGCTTGTTCCAAGTGGTGTTATGGTGTGCCAGGTCGCACTTTGTATCGTTCAAGTCTGGTAGTACTACAAGTCCCTCCATTAAATGAACAACCAACCCCTCGTAAAAATTGTGAACAAGCCCACGGCTAAAATTAGCGGAAACGTGGGTTGCCCCAACATGCATTATTATTTATATTTTCTACTCCCTCCGTTCCTAAATATAAGTCTTTTTTATTAGCCACACCTAAGACAAGAATTTTTTTATTAGCAGTGAACCCCACATGTCATAGACACAAAAATTGTGGCAAGATTCCCTTAGGCAAGCCAAAGTGTGTCTAACAATTTGAGCAACTCAGGTTAGGCAAGTGTGGCAAGTGTGGGAAAAATAATGTGGCAACATAAGACAAACATAGTCACAATCCAAACAGCCCCATGATTTTTTGTGACATGCATGAAAATTTGGTTAGTTAAATTTATAGTCAAAATTTGGCAAGGTGCATCAAATCAACACATGCAAGTATCAAAAGGAAAGTCACGGCATGCATGCATGCGTTGTACTCCCTCCGTTTACAAATATAAGTCTTTTCAGAGATTGCAACAAGTGACTACTCCCTCCGTTCCTAAATGTAAATCTTTTTAGGGATTCCACTACAAACTACATATGGATGTATATCGACATATTTTAGAGTGTAGATTCACTCATTTTGTTTCGTATGTAGTTCATAGTGAAATCTCTAAAAAGACTTATATTTTGGAACGGAGGGAGTACATACGAAGCAGAATATGTCTACTCCTACATACGAAGTAGCCCATTTGAAATGTGTAAAAAGACTTTTATCAAATGTAGTGCTTTGATGTGTCGCGTCAACTCGTACAAGCCCGAGAAATTTGATTACTACGACGCCCTCTCCCTCGCGGACTGAGCTCCGGTGCCTTAACTGCACCTGTCTTTGGCTACATGACAGGTGGGCCAACCACCTGTTGGGCCCACCTATCATGGACGCAAAGGCAGGAGCAGTAAGTAGAAGTTTTCGCTACACACTATCCCTCCCACACGAGGTGGACAGACATGCAGTAGTGGATTCGATACTGTAGAAGTAGGAGTAACATTATTGTTCGTCTTCTCGAAGAGGCGAAGAGCCAAGTGCAAACCGAACGTGGCAGTTGCGAACGCTCGCGTCGTGTGGTTCCTTGGAGTACTAGCCAGGCTCTTGCATGAGACAAAATTGCTATTGTTTAACAATTATACTCCATTATCCATTGGTTGATACTCATTCTGCATAGGTCCACACGCTTAGCACCGTTTCCTCCTAGGGTCACCAATGTTTATTTGCTAATTAATAGCATTGCTTGCAATGAACTAGCCATTGCAAGTCATTAAAAGCATGCACACATCTCATCTCTTATTGGTTGATACGTATGTCAAGAAACAAGAAACAAGGTAGAAGTTAATGCACCGCGCCTAAGTATTTTAGGACTATTTGATTTTCGTAAGATGACTTACACACCTAGACGGAGGGAATAGTATAGACCTGTAAACCGGAAAGGAGTATTTTCCTTTCTAGAGATTCCAACAAGTGACTAGACTTCGGCTAAAAAAAACAAGTGACTAGACTACACCGTGTGCAGTACCCCCTCCCTTCCGGTTTATAGGGCTCAAATCTCAAATCTCATGAACCAAGGAATTTTGCGATTGGAGGAATGTATCTCGTACTTTACAAAACTACCCTAATTAAACTCATGCATTAATTATGTAGTTCTCTCGTTTTCCTCTCTGCCTTGGTCGTGGTGCACAATATTGAGAGAGTGCTTGGATATGTTTTAGTCTCATGACTAAAAGTAGTGGGACTAAAACTTGTTAGCCTCATCCATGCTTGGATCCAAATACTAAAGAGACTAAAATCAAGTTAATGACATTTCAAAGCATCCGGGCCCGCGTGCCATCCACCAAATCACAGCGAGGTGCTACAGTCGAGGCTCACCTGTCACCCTGGTGTGGCCGTCATGACCCGTCATATCACAAAACCCACACCTTTACCAGCAGTGGTAAGGTGGCCTCCAAGTTGGACTGGACGAAGCAACCATCATTTCATTGGAACGCTCGTTCAAGCCCTTTCTTCCCTTTCTTGAAGAAAACCTCACTCCAGGCTACTCACTTCTGCCATTTTTCTTCTCTACCGACGAAGGAAAGGTGGGCGAATCAGTTATGTTGCTATATTTTCATTCCAATAATCTTCTTTTTGCGAAGCACCGACCGATTCTCACATCCTATTCTTTTCCTGTTTTCATTGCGATTGTGGTTTCCTTTCGATTGCTTTTTGTTTGTCAGTTCATTGATGGATCCTGGAGCACTAGGCAAAGAGTTGCCGGTGGATAACCCCCTGGAGATAGCGATCTCCAGGAAGCGAGCACCGACCAACGAGTTGACCATGTTGGTAGGCCAACCCATGGAGACGAAGAACTCCAAGAAACAAGCACTGGCCAAAGAGTTGAGGACGTTGGCGGACGAACTCCTCAAAGAAAGTTGGAAGAACAGCAAGGGCCCCACCGTGCCTACCCCAGGAGCTCTGATTGCCACCTATGTGAGGCTCAAGACCGAGTTTGAGGAGATAGTCGCCGTTGAGAAGCAGTATTCCCCTGGCAAGGTGATGGCCCGCATCGAGGACGAGGAGATGGCCCCGGGAGGGATGATATCCCCCGGTGAGCTGCACAAGGTAAAAAATAATGGCTTATTACCATAGTTGTGGTTTTTGATTATTTGCAATGTGCTTGCTTTTTGATTATTTGCAATGTGCTTGCTAATATGTTAGTGTTGTGCAGGTGCCGGTGGTTGTCCTTGATGATTCCGATGTCGTGGCCCTCCTGTTGGCATCGCCCCGAAGATCGATTCCGATGCCGCTGTCCATCCTGTGGACATCGCCCCAGAGATCGATTCCGATGTCGCGGTCAGTCCTGTGGACATGGCCCCAGAAATCGATTCCCATGCCGCTGTCCGTGCTGTGGTCATTGCCCGAGAGATCGATGACAAGAAATAGTTGGTCGCGCTAATCCTTCAGGGTAGTTTGCATTGCCGTGTGTTTAATTACCAAAATGATGCGTGTTATCAAACCATCTTAGGGCTAGTGCACTGTCTTGTGTGGGCGGATCTTGCTACTTTTGTTTGATAGTGAATCATGTGAACCCTCTCCGAGTTATGGAAACAGATGTATCCTCACTAGCTTTTGATGTAATATATGGCATGCTTAGATGTAAGTTTGAACTGTTTATCATATCAGCAGGGCTTGTTTGATGATTCTTGGTGTTAGTAGGCTAGCTACTGTGCGAGCTATAGTACTTGCAAAACACTCACCGAAGAGAAACGTTGGGGCTGATGAGCTCGTCGTACGCTTATACTTATCCCTCGTCGATCGACCAATAGCCCTAGCTCCTAAAATTGTAGGCTTAGCGATCGATCAGACAATAGTCGACATACATTCAGGCCTCATTTGGTTCATAGGGTAGGAAAATCGTAGCAAAAGTACAGAGAACGTGCAACACAAAATCATAGCAGTGCAGAGACGTACTCCCTCCGTTCCAAAATAGATGACCTAGGCGGGCTAGTTTGGCCTAGTGGGTTTCAGTGATATGACGTGGTACAGTGCCGTCCAGTCTTCTTGTGTGGTAGCAGTATTGCGGGTACAGTAAGTTTTCTTGAAGAAGCGGAATTCAACGAAGTCATGATGGTTCCTTCGTCCGAACAACTTACGATGGGAAAGGTTGGGCCTGCGATACGACCGGGGTAGACCAGGATAATTTTGTGCATGGCAGGTGGACCAGGATGGTCAACGTCCCACACGTTGGCGAATGAAAGTATTCTTTCCGATATAGAGGATGAGCAACAAGTATTCATTGTTTATTTTTAATGAAAGCTATTGTCTCCACTGTTACTCCTTGACTTTGTCAATGCCTCTCTCTCCTCCATATAAGCAGGGACTACTTGCTATGCATGCAGCGGGCAGCTGGCATCTTGAGGGGCCAGGGCGGTGAGAGCGTGCTCCGGAAGCGGTCCGGACTCCAGCATGGCCCACCTCACATTATCACCATATATTTCTTGGAGTCCGTGCGCGGCGGGTGGGCGATCTCTTCTCTCTCCCCCGTTTCTCTCTTCTCAGCCGACGCCCGCCGAGCGATTAGATTTCGGCTATCGATGGTTTATTAATTACCGTCCCACATGTCAGTGAAATTGCAAGACAACGCGTTTCCCCTTTGGTGAGCGGCGTGCGAGCTGGACTGTCGGGGTTGCGACGTGTACGAGTCATAAGTGTGCCGCCTTTTCCTTTAGAACTTGCGAAGCGTAACATTTTCACATGATCGATTGATAGAAATCCAGAATAAAATGACGAGGGCATTGCTTTCCCGCTCGTTAGGCGGGCTATTTCGAGTGATATGACGTGCTACAGTGCCATCCACTTGCCCCATTTTTATGTAAGCAAGAGTCTACACTCGTATGCGGGAGGAGTGCGAAAGACCGCAGATCTGATTTTGATCGAGGGATAACTGTTCCCTGCCAAATGATGGAGGATTGTTAGCGATTATAGCATGATAGTTAGGGCACCTCCAGCGCTGGCCCACAAATTTACACCGGCATCTGTCCGAGGACACTGATGGATGCCATCCGATGCTGCCCGCATACCTTTCGACAACTATATGAACTAACCGGACGAAATTTGTGCAAACAAAGCAAATTTCAAATTAACCAGATGAAACTAACCAGATGAAATTCATTACATTTTGAAAACTTTTCCTACAAAATGGACGAAATTCATTAAATAGTTCGCACAAACCATACTAAACCTACTGTAAACCTAATCTAAACGATCGCCGGTGCCCGACCACCAAGTCCGGCCATGAACCCGAGAAAGCCGGCCATTGCCTTTGCCTCCTCCTCATCCGCCTTGATAACCTCCTCCTCTGGCCGGAGCAGAAGGTTATGAATATTTCCACCTCCACGTCGCCGTCAAGCGGCTAATCGGCCACCGATGTTTACCCCACCAAGCTTGGCGTCGACTGAGTGGAGTAGCGGTGGCCTTCCCGGGACCAGAGCGGCGGCGACCTACCGTGTACTACTCTTCCTCGCTGCCGACTGGGCCCGCGCACGCGCGCCGGCTTCATGGTCGTGGTGGCGGAGGGTGGCCCGGGGGGTGCCGGCGATCTCCTTTGTTTGCTCCTGCGACAGTACGTCGAAGAGAGCTTTGGAGCGCGCCCGGAGCGGAGCCGCCGATGTCCCTCGTCTGCTCCTGCGACAGTACGTCCAAGAGAGCTTCGGAGCGCCACGAGGCCATGGTTGAAGTGGTGCCAACAGAAGGAAGGGATAGGAGGAGAATAAGTATGGGTCTTTGGCTATGGCTGGGAGCTGGGGCTCAAGTTAATATAGCGGGCGAATGACAATGAGCCACGGCAGACAGATGGACAACTGGCGCCGGAGTAGGTTCTTCGGGCGTGAATGCGGACGCTGCTTCAGTGACTTAACTGCAGATGCGTTTGGGTGTCTGACATGTGGGCCCAACGGGCGTCTGGCCCGCATGTCAGTGACACACCAATTGCACCTGCAGTTAAGTCCAGTGAATGCGGCATTGACATTCTGGAGAGACGGTGACCGTTTCAGGCGCATGCGGACTGTTTGACTGGTCAACCATACAAATACAGAGCTATACGCTGAGCCAGCGATCGTATAATCACCATATCTCATATACAATGATTAAAGTGAGCTATCAAGACAAGGTCGATGACCGCCAATGCATTTTACTCAGTAATAAATGACCAGGATTGAAGAGGAATCCTAATTTGCTTCGTCTTCTGTCCTTGAGCTCTTGACAAACCAATGCACTATACGGCTATCCGGCCACTCCACCCCAGAGCTCTCACCAAGCGTCGTCCATGCCACCGCACCGCACACTAACCGGTAAGGCAGCGATGGCATCCCGCCGTGCCGAGTTCCTCGTCGCCCACGAACGCACACAAAATGGTAGGGAAGCGATGGCATCCCGCCGTGCCGAGTTCATCGCCGCTCGCGACCTCACAACTATGTGGGAGGAATTTGAAGATGCCAAGGCCGAATGGGCGGTAGACCAAGAGGCGGCCAAAGCCGCACAGAGGGAGCGGAAAAGTCAGAAAGCACTCAAGAAAAGAGAGGCCCGCCGCCGCAAGAAAGAAAAGGACGCATGCGCTGCTGTAGAGAGGTCGACGGAGATCCAAGCACGGTGGGGTGTCGCCGACAAAGCCGGGAAGGAGAACGACGACATCTGGCCAGCATGTGAGAAGTAGTAGTACTAGTAGTTAGTGTGTGTGTCTATGTCTGAGTACGAGCATGTACAAGTACTACTAGTTACTACTGTAGTTTTTAGAGCAAATTACCAGTACATTAGCCTAGACTAAGTGGAAAAATTCCTATCCTATGCATCAAATGCCATCTCTTTCTCTATAGGAATTGAGATGCATGTCATCTCACTTCCTATGATTTTCATATTCCTATCCTATGAATGAAAGGAGGCCTCTGTTGGAGTAAATACTGTAGCTAGCAAAACTGCTGGTACAATAGTTTTCTTGAAGAAGCAGAATTCAACGAAGTCATGATGGTTCCTTCGTCCGAGCAACTTCAAAGTGGGAAGTGGGCCTGTGATTTGACGGCTCATTAGTCATTGTTACTGCGGCGCGACGACCTGGGTGACTCTCCCTTGGAGTCCTGCGTGCATGGCAAGTGGACCAGGATGGTCGACGTCCCACATGTAGGCGAACGTAAGTATTCTTTCCGATATCGAGGAGCAAGGAAACCGCGTGGTATAGTATCACTGCTGATTGGTTCGCAAAAAAATAGTATCACTGCCGATTTATAATTATTTTTTATTTCTGATGAATGCTAGCGTTTCAACTCTTATGACGAAGGGTGCCAAACATGGCACGTGCTGGATGTCCCACACGTCAGCGAAAGGAGTGGGACATGAACAGCGTGGTAGAGCCCAGTGTAAAAAAACAGCATGGTAGAGCGTCTCCACTTCTTCCACTTCTGGGTCGGAGACCACACGTAGTAGTACTTAGCTGTATGAACGATACAAAGTGCGACCTGGAGAGAAAGACACGTCTAGTTGGAAGGTCTCGGGGCATACACGTAAACAAATATAAAAGTTAATATGTGCCTCCAACTAATATAGTAGTAGTAGAGTACTTAGACACGTACTCCATAACATCACCGTGCATTGCACGTACAACATTTAGTGGTAGTACGTAGTAAGAGACAAATGCTGCCCAAGAGTTCCCTTCTCGATCTACTTTTGGGTGTTTGGTACAGTGTATGGAGGGTGCATGAGTCCACACTAGTTTAGCACAAATACACTAGAAGCATGCATGAAGAGAGCATGCATGAAGAGGGGTGTTGAGTTGAGCATGCATGAAGAGGGAACAACTATGCTGAGATGAGAACGCAACCAAACACACCCTGTATGCCACGCATGTCCATACCATTTGTGCCTTTCTACTTCACTTACTGCGCTACATTACTCAGGTCCGTACGTCCACTCCTGGGTACATGTCCGTCTTGTAGTTCCAGTACCACGTGTTCTTCATATAGATGGAACGATCATTGCATAACATGTGCGCCTTGATGCTAGATGTCTCGCGTGTTGGCAAAAGGATGAACAAAGCTCATGTAAAAAAATAGAGTGGAAGAACATAGATTCTGGACGACCGAGAAGGAGCAAGGAACCTCGTGGTGGAGCGTCTGCCCTCATAATATTTAATATTATTCAGCGATATAAAATTAACCAATCATCTCCACAGTGGACTGGAAGAGTACGAAACACGGCAGCCCAGTGTAGTTACATCATACTAGTACATGGCTAACCCACGCTATCACCATATTTCTTGGCTTCCGTGTGACACCTATCTCTAGTAATCCAGCAGCCTGTATCGCTTCTCCCTCCTCGTCTCTATCAAAGTGCGGTGGGCTGGCGTTTCTATCGTCTATTGAGGTCGGTTAACTATCACATGTTAGCGACATGCCAAGAGCATCCTAAAAAAAATTCCTTTCACATTCCCTTTTCAAAAAGAAAAAATCCTTTCACGTACGAATTTGTCTGTATGCTTTGAGCAACTTGCATGTCCTATACTGCTCCTGTTTGATACTCTAACTTAGCTAGAGGTTAGACTAACTCATGACTAACCCTGAACTAACTGTAGCCAAAGAGGTGTTTGGGTGACAGGGTTATATTGACAATAAATGCACTTCATGGAGAGAGAAAAGTGATTTTTCAGTGGTCCCAATGAGAACTATCTCCAGTTAGCACCTCTTGGGTGGGATAGTTTTTTTTGGTGGGTTCGGTGCAACTTGCTCGAATTTAAACCCTCATGCTTGGATACTTTTAGGGCTATTTGAGCCCCAACTAGCTCAAACTAACTCTAACCCATGGATCCAAACAGGGCCTATGGCCAGTCTCGACGCGGAGCAGTCGCGTGCACCGGGAAGCGGCGCTCTCTCGACCGTCGCGCCACTTCAAAGCCGGCGCCAGTGAGAGGTCGCCTCCGCTCTGGCCGGGCATTAATGCGGTACTGACGCTCCATGCGACGCTGACCGTTTCACGCGGGAAGCGCGTGCTGGCAAGGGAGTATAGGTTTTGAACCGTTTCAGGTGTAGTAGTAATGGTAGTTTGCAAAACTACTCAATTATTGCACTCAGTTTCCTAAGAAATTGTGGTAAAAAACGTTACTCCACAGCCCGCTTCCCTTCTCCTTCCTGCTCGTGATTTACGTGGCCATGTTAATGTGGTTGTGTCAAAAAAATGTCACTTCCTGCTCGTGATTTGCGTTATATAATTACAAGCAAGATTCTCGTGCATTGCACAGAACATCAATATGCATTTTTTTTACAAAACACCTGTTGTGATTTACCCATGCAAGAGTAATCCAATGTGTAAAAACTAATGATATCTCAAGAATTTTATCGGAAAACTGGTATCTCGAGAATGTCATCGAAAAAATGAAAGATGAGAGATAAGGCGAGGAGGAGTGGAGCATGGTGGTGACTGGTGGTCGGAATGGGCGGAGGCATGGGGATGGACGGCGCCGGCAGGCGACAGCGGCCACCATGCATGCTAGATTGTTCCAGAGACTTATTCCTTTTTTAATTGCTGAGCAATGAGGTTGCGGGAGATAATGATGTGGAGAGAGGTGCGGGTATCTTTTGGAAAATTATCATAGTTTGCTTCATATCTGTCAGATATAGATCATATGGTCTGTATTACAAGATGGCAGGCACACCATCATCGCCAACTCGTTTTTTATAAGGGTATACAGATGATAAGTTTGCTGACTACTAAAGTAAAGTGGAATATGTCCATGTTATGCAAGTAAATAAAGGTGATTGTTTATCATACGGGTAAGGTTGGATGAAGGGTGGTAGGAACAAATGCTCCGCCTAGAGCATGTGTGTGTGAGATGG
>NC_041381.1:372446661-372486736 GCF_002162155.2 Triticum dicoccoides | reverse complement strand
GAAGACTACTATATATCGATGGTGCATGTAGGTGGGAATTAAACAAAGGGATGGTCTTATTGGTTTCGGGGATATAGGGGAAGAGTGAGAGGCGCGCGGGGCGGGCGCGGGGGTGGGGGGGGGGGTAGCTAGAAGGAGATTGTTAAGTGTGAGTGTGTGTTTTGCCCATCCAGACGGAAGTTATGTGCACAAAAGAGGAGAAAGATTCGATGTGGCGTTAGGATTGAGGGTAATTAACTACGTATGGAGACATAGAGACCTTGAACGTGCATGTGTGAGAGGTATACATGTATACGTGGGATGTGTGTGTGCGCGCGCGCATGATCGAGATAAAAGAAAGAAGACATAAGTCCTAAGATCAACGACATGGGAGAGACGGAACGGTATGACAATATGCATGCATGTGAGAATGCAGGGAATAAGGCCCGACAATTGAGCATGTGTTTTTGTCTTTAAGAGATAGTGGCGTGGGTTGGAGCATGCATCTATGGCGAGCAGAGGGGGTGAGGCGCAATGATTGTGCAAAAGAGATCAACCTATAAATGCATATGTATGGATAGATATATATAGTGTGGGTGATAGGAAGCAAGACTCCGTGCGAGAAAGAAATGTTGACGGAGAAACTACAGATAGATACAGAGATGGAGATGCTAGCTAGAGAGACATCCGTTAGTTTGGGTGTCAGAGATGACCGTCGGGTGGTTCAAAGGGTGAAGTTATATATGTGTGTGAGCGGGCACTTGACTGCATGCATGTAGAGAGAAACATATGTAGTGTGCGTGATAGGAATCAAGAGTGAGGGCGAGAAAGAAGGTTGATGGAGAAACAGATAAATAGAAAGATAAAGATGCTAGCTAGTCTGCGCTAGAGATAGGAGTCGAGTGGATCAGAAGGCTGGGTTATGTGTGTGAGTGTGAGAGAGATAGAGAGAGGGTGCATGCGAGTCACATACAAACAAATATCAGAGAGAAATGAGATCCAGAGAGACGAGTTTTGTGTCTGCAAGAGATAAAGATATTTCACAACGAGAGTGATAGCTAGAGAGACATATGAGGGAACGCAAGACATCTCTAGGGAGACAGGGTGTGTTTGAGCGACATACAAGTGAACAATGGAGAAATATGAGACCCTGGGAGACATAGTTTGTGTTCGTGTGTGAGAAAGAGATATTGAAGAGCAAGAGTCGTAGGTTCTCATATCTAAGGAGCGAAAGATATCTCTGTATGAGGGGTGTCCGAGTGGCACACATGGGAATAGTTGAGAGAAATGAGACCCCGGGAGACAAAGTTTTGTGTTTGTGTGAGAGAAAGAGATTCCACATGGAGAATCATAGCTAGAGACACATAGCAGGGAGCGAGATATACTTAGAGAGAGATAGAGTGGTGAAGGTCGATGGAGAGAGTACCGTCAGTGTGTTACGAAGATAAAAGATCATTGTCGACATACAGGTAGCACGAGAGATGCCTGAGAGACGATGAACGCGTATAGGTCCAGAGAGATAGTCCTATATAAGCATGAGTGATAGCTATATGAGACGAATATCTGGATTAAAGGAGATTCAAATATTTATACTGGAGATCACGACATCGATAATATCATAACGCAAATTGGTGTATCAAACAAGCATATTCATTTGAATTTGGGCACACATGTAATGTTATATAGTTTTGTCAGGACCCCGACTCAATGCCACATCGATCTAGCATGTAACACCTCATATCACTTTGCGGCCTCATGCACGGTATTCCCACAGGTGTCGCCTTACCTTTGCCCGGGACCGTTTGCACCTTTTGGCACACGTATATGATAGTGACGCTAGCATCCATATGGTAAGGAGCCCGGGCTGACATGGCTAGTCGTAAACCCAAAGTGGCACGGACTTACAGGGACAGGCATCCATGACCCAGCATCGAACGTGTCGGTCATCAGCGAGTGAATCCGGGCTGTAGCACTGGGCTAGCAGGACTCCGGTAAACCGGGCTGTAGTGGGCTAGCAGGACTCCGGTATTCATCGCGTGACATTTTCCCGAAGGGACAGACGCAGGAACGAAGAAGGACACATGCCGGCCAGCCTAAGTGTTTCGGAGCAGTAGCAAGCTACCATGGCTCAGTGGAAGCACTAGGAGACATTTCCCGGTAAGAGAGGCTACTAAGGATAAACAACTAGATAGTCAGATCCCACACATACCAAGCATTTCAATCATACACACAATATGCTCGATATGTGCAAATACAACAAGGCATCACAACATGACTCTACAACACAAGTACTTTATTTAAAGGCTCAGAGAGCCATACATAGCATACACATAAGTACGGGTCACACAACCCACATTCAAGTCATACAAGCATACAAGCCAACAGCGGAAGTAACTTGTCTGAGTACAGACAACTAGTAAAATAAAAGAGGCTTGGATAAGCCTAGCTATACTACATGGTCCTTCACAAGCTCAGGATCACCACCTGGGCCTCAGTCTACTCATCGATGTCAACGTCTACGAAGAACCCGCAGAAGGGGTTGTAGCATCTTCTGTAAAATGTAAATTAAAGCAACATGAGTACAAAGGTACTCATCAAGACTTACATCAGATCCTCCATACATGCACATTATCTAGAAGGGTTGGTGGGCTTATTGCAGCAAGCCAGCTTTGACTCTTGGCTAAGCTATCCTACGATACTCCAACTTGAAATTGTTTTGCACACTCGAGTCCACTACTCACCACTTCAATACACTACCGAGGATCCACCTCCGTCTTCCTACGGAAGAGCCATCCTCGACACTCACGCTTATCTTGAAGCTTTTAGTAGTTTCCATTTACTTGTCTATGAACTGTATAGGCAACCAAGTAGTCCTTTACCGCGGACGCGGCTATTCGAATAGATGATGTTAACCCTGCAGGGGTGTACTTCTTCATACACGCTCTCACCACTTACCGCCGTTTACATGACATGTACTCGGCAACCTTCAAGCGGAAGCCCAACGCGGGTGTCGGCCATGACCTACCTAAACACCTAAGTCTCTAGTCCAGGTTTATCGCCTATCCAGGTTCCATCCGTAGGGAGTCCGGCCGAGGTTTCCACATACGGCCCCGAACGATGTGTGCAGGGTTCCCGAGATACCTAATGGGCATCCGGTACACCATGCCACGTACCTACCGCATCATAGCCCACCCCGCAGGTCAGCGCTGCCCACGGCCTCCATTAAACTACAAACACCAGAAACTACTTGCAACTCCTGGACAGAGGACTAGGGTGAATAAGAAGCCGAGAGGGTCCATTGGTTTCGGGCCCAATGCATGGTAGTAGCTGATTCTTAAATCACACATACAGATCTCAGTGCTTAAGGACGGCTTCAATGAAACAACCCACCATGTACTCCTACATGGCCTCTCATCGATACCTTTACCAAATCGTGTTCAACACATTACTCTCATACCCACATGATCATTTCACTCTAGCCCATCACCCATATGAATCAGACCTGACATGACTCTAAGCATAGCAGGCATAGCAAGGTAGGAACAACACATTCATATGGCTCAATCAACTCCTACACATGCTAGTGGGTTTCATCTAGTTACTGTGGCAATGACAGGTCATGCAGAGGAAATGGGTTCAACTACCATAGCACACAGCAGTTTGAATCGCGTTGTCTTAATGCAGTAAAAGAGAGCAAAAGCGAGAACATGGGATTGTATCGATATGATCAAATGGTTGGTTGCTTGCCTGATGGGTCGGTGCACTGATATTGTTCTTCGTTGGGGTAATCACGGTACTCCTCGGGGCCAGAACCTGCCGCAGAGAGCACCGATACACCATCATCACCAAAAAATATGCAACAATATGATGCATGTATGAGACATGGCAAAATGAGTGTATTGGGCTAATGCAACTACGACCAGATGGGTTTGAACTATTTTGAACCAAAGATTCAAGTTTCAAACTCATAAGTGGCCCTTTTAAGTGCTTTATCTAGTTCTGTACTAAGCAGCAGGTCAACTTGTTTAAACATGCATGAAACCAGTACAGATGGATAGATTGGATTTTTCTGATCATTTTTCATATATAACACTTTGCATTTGGAGCTACAGATTAATTTCTATGATTTTTTGAAGTTTGTGGTATTTTCTGGAATTTCCTGTGTAATAATAACTCCAGTAAATAACTTACTGCATCAGCATTATGTCAGGATGACGTCAATGGTCAACAGAGCTGGTCCAGGTCAAATTGACCAGTGGGTCCCGCGTGTCAGTAGTTATTTAAACTAACTAAATTTAGTTAGTGCTAATCTAAGTTAATTAGCAGAACGGGCCCCACTTGTCATAGACTCAAGGGGAGTCAACCTGGGCCCACCCAGTCAAGTCAACGGGGTCAAACCCGCCGGCGTTTAGCCGCCGGCGAGACCTGACGCGGCGGAGAGAGTTCAATAGTGCATTTCGGCGACCAAATGAGCGGTGGAGGGCGTCTACGCGTAGCTGGGGGCAAGCCGCAGCTCTTGGTGGTGGTGGTTGAGCTCGGGGTGGCCGGAAATGTTGCAGGCGACGACCTTGGCGGTTGTCGGAGTTTGGGTGAGGATGAACCCGAGGCTACGGGACACGGCGAGGCTCGTGGTGAGGTGCGTTGGGCTCCTGGGGATGCAGTGAGTGTGTTGGACACGGTGGTGTGGCCGGTGGTTGGCCGGAGACACGTCGGCGACGAGCTCGGCGGCAAGCTCGGCGGCGACGCGTGCGGTGAAGCTTCGTGTGCTTGCTGTGGTGCACGAGAGCGAGAAAGGAAAGGGGGAGAAGGTAGCTGGGCTCACGGCGGTCTCGAGGGAGCAGACGGCGCGGTCGGAGACGAGCTAGTGCGGCGGCGGTGGCGAAATGGATCTCCGGCGGTGGCGGGGTCGGACGAGGTTGGTGCAGAGGCCTCGGGGCAAGCGAGCGCTCGGGGCTCGGCTAGCTCGAAGTAGAGGAGGGCGGCAGAGCTCTTGGACACGATGGCGCGACGCAGGGACGATGGAGAGCGCGAGATTCATGGCGGTGCGGGCGCGACAGCGTCGGCCATGGAACGGGAGAGCGAGGGAGAGAGGCAGGGGGAGAATGAATGTGTCCACAGGGTTCGGGGCGCGACGTGGAGGTCGTGCAGGCCAGCAGGGCAGCGAGGGGAGGAAGCAGGGCGGCAAGCAGCTGTGTGGCGCGCGCTGGAGTCGCCGTCGAGCACATGCCTGCCTGCCTGGCCAAGCCAAGCAACTCGTTGGAGCGGTTGCTGGGCTGGGCCGGCTAGGTGGGCCGGCTGGTGGGCTGCAAGGTTAGTTCCCTCTCTCTCTCTTTTATTTCTGTTTTCTATTTTTTCTGTAACTTTGTGGACTTTCTAAAAATACCTAAGCAACTCCAAAAATCCCTAAACTGCTCATGCCCACTGTTTAGGATATAAACAACATGGAACATTTTAGTTTAGGATTATTTGGACACTTAAAATATTTTATAGATTTTAAACGTCCAAATTCAAATACTTATGATTTAATTCAAAGACCTTAGGATGACCTAGAAAATTGTGCACCACTTTTGGCAGAGGTTCTGAACCAAAACAAAAATGATGGACATTTTAGAAGGGCATTTCAGGTTCATTGAATTTTTTTTAGTAAACCCTAGTTGGATTCAAAGGGGGCTGGGGGTTCTATCATCCCCATTTCAAGTTTCTGTTGAATGGAATAGACATGATGCAACACTCTAATGCATGAACTAGCTAGGGTGTGACAACTCACCCTCACTCAAAAGAATCTTGTCCCGGGATTTAGGTTCCTCCGGGAAGAAGGTGGGATACTCGAGTCGAAGACGATCCACCCTTTCCCAAGTTGTTTCCTTCTCCGAATGGTGCAACCATTGAACCTTGAGAAACTTGATATTATGACGTCGAGTGGTACGCTCGGCTTGATCAAGGATACGAACGGGGTACTCTCGATACGTGAGGTTATCTTGAAGATCAAGCGTTTCGTGGTCCACTCCACGGATAGGATCCGAGAAGCAACGCCTGAGTTGAGAAACGTGGAAGACATCGTGGACTCTAGAGAGATGCGGAGGTAGTTCCAATTGGTAGGCAACTTCTCCTCGTTTAGCGAGAATGCTAAAGGGTCCAATGTAGCGAGGAGACAATTTGCCTTTGATACCGAAACGATGGGTTCCCTTCAGAGGAGTAACCCGGAGGTAAGCCTTCTCGTCAACCTCAAAAGTCATAGCCTTATGTTTTCGGTCATATTAACTCTTTTGATGAGATTGGGCTGTTTTCAACTTTTCACGAATGATGCGAACTTGCTCTTCTGCTTCCTGGATCATATCCGGGCCAAAGAATTGTCTTTCCCCGGTTTCTGACCAGTTAAGAGGCGTTCGACACCTTCGTCCATAGAGAACTTCAAAAGGGGCTTTACCCAAGCTAGACTGATAGCTGTTGTTATAAGCAAATTCGGCAAATGGAAGGCATTTCTCCCAATCCATTCCGAATGAGATGACAGAAGCTCGAAGCATGTCTTCTAGAATCTGATTGACGCGTTCTACTTGACCACTTGATTGAGGGTGAAAGGTAGTGCTAAAGGAAAGGCGGGTTCCCATAGCATTTTGGAAACTTTCCCAAAATTGAGAGGTGAAGAGACTTCCTCGATCCGAGTTAATTTCCAGTGGAACACCATGAAGGGACACTATTCGGGAGATATACAAGTCTGCTAGCTGACTAGCGGTTATATTCTCGCGAACAGGTAGGAAATGGGCCACTTTGGAAAGACGATCGATAACGACAAAGATAGCATTATTCCCTCTCTTGGTCCTGGGAAAACCGGTGATGAAATCCATACCAATTTTATCCCATTTTCATTCAGGAATAGCTAAGGGTTGAAGGGTGCCAGCAGGCCGTTGATGCTCTACTTTTACACGACGAAAGACGTCGCAATTAGCAACAAACTGAGCAATGTCTCTCTTCATCCTAGTCCACCAGAACCTCTGGCGTAGGTCCTGATACATCTTAGTGCTACCAGGATGAATGGTGAGAGGAGATTCATGAGCTTCCTTAAGGATCAATCGCCTCAGGTTTCGCACTTTGGGAACCACTAGACGGTTCCCGAAGTATACGACTCCTTGTTCATCAATGGAAAAACAATTTGCAACTCCTTTCTTGATATTTCTTTTGATACGGGAAATCCCCAGATCTACCTTCTGAGCTTTGATGATCTGATCCGTAAGGGTAGGTTTCGCCACCAAGGTGGAAAGGAATCCTTGAGGAACAATGTGAAGGTTAAGTTTCTGAAATTCCTCATGGAGAAGTGGTTGACTTTGTTGCAACATCAGATTGTTGCAATAAGATTTACGACTTAGCGCATCAGCCATGACGTTGGCTTTTCCTGGGGTGTAAGTTATCCCTAAGTCGAAATCTGTGATCAACTCGACCCAATGTCTTTTCCTGAGGTTCAAATCCGGTTGGGTGAATATATACTTCAGACTTTGGTGATCGGTGAAGATTTCGCAACGATTACCGAGGAGGTAATGTCGCCAGGTTTTGAGTGCATGGACTACAGCTGCAAGCTCTAGATCATGAGTAGGATAATTTTCCTCATGGGGGTGCAATTGCCGTGAAGCATAAGCAATTACGTGTCGATCTTGCATGAGAATGCAACCTAGTCCTTGTCGCGAGGCGTCGCAATAGATAACAAAGTCCTTGGAGAAGTCTGGTGGTACCAGTACGGGAGCAGAAGTCAGGCGTCTTTTCAGTTCCTGGAAACTGTGCTCACATTGTGGAGTCCATTCGAACTTTTTATCTTTCTTTAGGAGTTCAGTTAGAGGTTTAGCAACTTTGGAGAAATTCTCGACAAAGCGACGACAATAGCTCGCTAAGCCAAGGAAACTCCAAACTTGCTTGACCGATTCAGGTGGAGTCCAATTAAGGACGGCTTGAACTCGCTCGGGATTGACAGCAATACCTTTACCAGAAATTACATGTCCTAGATAGGTCACTTCTGGCAACCAAAATTCGCATTTAGAGAACTTGGCATAAATGCGATGCTCTCGAAGTTTCATCAACACTAGTCTTAGATGCTCGGCATGTTCTTCCTCGTTCTTGGAGTAGATGAGTATATCATCGAGGTAAACCATGACGAATTTGTACAAATACTCCATGAAGATTGATTTCATTAACCGAGAGAAGGTGGCTGGAGCGTTGGTTAAACCGAAGGACATGACGGTGTACTCGTATTGGCCGTAACGAGTAACAAAGGCCGTTTTGGGAATGTCCCCATTCCTGATTTTGATTTGATGGTAGCCCAACCTCAAATCCATCTTGGAAAAGACTGAGGATCCAACGAGCTGATCATACAGATCGTTGATCCTGGGGAGCGGATACTTCTTCTTTATTGTGACCAATTTGATGGGTCGATAATCTACAACCATCCGGTCCGTACCATCCTTCTTCTTGACGAAGAGGATGGGGCAAGCCCATGGAGATGAACTAGGACGGATGAAACCCTTTTTCAAGGACTCATCGAGTTATTTCTTAAGCTCGGCTAGTTCTAGTGGTGCCATCTTATAGGGTCTTCTAGAAATTGGAACAGTTCCTGGAATGAGATCTATCACGAACTTGACATCTCTGTCAGGTGGGACACCTGGCAATTCTTCTGGAAAGACATCCGGAAAGTCACGGACTACCGGAACGTCTTCGAGGTCTTGCAGGGGACTGACATTAAGAGAATATAGCGGTCGCTTGGCTACTCGGGTCAAGATATTGACTATCTTTCCCGAAGGATGTGTGAGTTGGACAGTCCTAGAGAAGCAATCAATCTTGGCATGATGGGCTGACATCTAGTCCATACCCAAGATGATATTAATATCCGAAGATTTGAGAGCTATCAATGATGCAAGGAAAACAAGTCTGTCGACTTGAATTTCATTCCCATGGCTTACTCTAGAACTTTGCCATTTGGACCCCGGGGTTTGAATCACCATGGAGGTGGGCATCTCACAGAATGTGGTGTTGTGCAGACGAGCATAGCTCTCGGATATAAATGAATGAGATGCTCCAGTATCGAAAAGAACAGATGCCGAGTGGCAGTTAACAAGGAGCGTACCGAGAACGATGTTGGGATCCTCCTGAGCCTCTTTAGCAGAGATACAGTTGACATGGCCACGTGCAGCGGTGGCCGGCTTGGCGTAGAACACTTTCCCTGTCGGCTTGCCACGGCCAACAGCTTTTCCAGACTGGCTGGGGTTGGTCTGGGGACACTCGCGCATATAGTGGCCCGATTCCCCACACTTGAAGCATGTCACGGAGCTGGTGCGTGGAGGAGCATTGTTGGTTGGACCACCATAGGGCTTGGCTGGTGCATATTGTTGAGCTGGGCGAGGCGCCTGATAGGATGGCCTCGGTGTGAACCTGGGTGGCAGGGCAGTGTTAGGCACCCACACCCGGCACTTCTGTGGTCCAGCACCAGATGAGGAACCCATGTCATGGCCATGCTTGCGTGTTGCTTCAAAATCAGTCTGACAAGACTCAGCACTGATGGCCTTGTTCACAAGCTTCTAAAAAGATGTGCACTCATGCAGACAGAGGTCACGACGAAGCTTAGGGCTAAGTCCCTTGCGGAACCTTGCCTGCTTCTTGGCATCAGTGGAAACTTCCTCAGTTGCATAACATGCTAGGTTACCGAACTCCCTGCTGTAAGCATCCACAGAGAGTCTACCTTGAGTGAAACTGCAAAACTCCTCACGTTTACGGTCCATGAGACCCTCCGGAATGTGATGTTCACAGAAAGCCTCGCTGAATTCAGCCCAAGTAGTGACCTGGCCCGTTGGGCGTATAGCTTCATAGTTCTCCCACCAGAGACTGGCGGGGCCTTCGAGATGATATGCAGCAAAGGTGACCTTATCAGCCTCAGCTACGAGTGCAGAACATAGTTTGTGAGTAATGCTGTGAAGCCAGTCATCAGCATCGAGAGGCTCGACGGAGTGGTGGAAGGTGGGTGGATGTAACTTGATGAAGTCGCTGAGCGACACCAAGTTATTCCTCTGGTGTTGTGCTGTGTTCTGTTTGATGCGCTCCAACAAACGGTTGGTCTCTCGCTTGTTTCTCTCAGCCTCCAGCATAACCTCAGCCAGAGAAGGAGGGTGAGGCAGGTTTGCTTCCCCAACTCTGCTGCCTTCGGCCTGCTCTGGGGGAGCAGGGTTGTTGCGGGTGTTGACCATCCTAGGAAAACAAGACAATGGTTTAGTCTAGGATGACAAGATTCTGACATAGAAATGTAGAATGTAATGGATAACTCGGAATGCAAGATGATCATTCATATGACATGGTAGATACAGAAACTGCTTCTTTTATTCCATCGTCATACACACCATACAAGGTTTAGTACAAAACCAAACAAAGTACTACTACGGTGAAAGGAAGATTACATCTCATCGGAGGCATTCCAAGCTCCTATACATTATTTTTTTCTACACCTCCAGAATTGATACCCACTAAGTCATATTCCACAGGTCATGCAGGATGGTGGAAATACAACTATTACAATACTAGTGAAACTACTACTAACTCAGACAACTCCGTAGTAGTCCTCATAGAAGCCACCACCATGGCCTGGAAGCTCAACGTGACCATCCAGAAACAGACGGTCCTGAGGAGCTTGTGGACCATAGGGGCTAGGATGAGGTCTTGGACCAACAAACGGTGGCCTGCGGGGACCACGGGGTGGGGTGATGCCTCCCACATCACGCCAATCCACCATGTCTAGCAGAGCAGATCTCACAGGATACAGGTCCCTCATATCCATACATCCAGCTTGCACAACCGGTGCAAACCGAGTCAAGGTGGCCCAATGATCAGCACGGGTGTTGAAAAGCTCCAGTCTCAAGGCCCGATTCTCTCGGTCCTTATCCTCGAGCATCTCGGCAGTGGTGCGAGTTAGTGAGTCCTCCTATGTGGAGTCAGCATAGATAGCCTGGAGATACCCTTGCGCTCCCGGGAGTGAAGCTGGCATATAACGGAAGTCGGTGTTCCGAAGCAGGCCAGTCCTGACTCGCATGATGGTCATCATAGAATAGGCAGCATCCTGCACAGCCATCTCAATAGTAACCCTGAGTCCATAGGAACAGTGGAGGGGCTCGGTAGATCCAGGATAAGAGGGAAATATCCTGACAGTGCAGAGATATTGGCTTTGATTAAAGTCTCGGAATTGCTCTTCGACAGTGTATTCGGGATACCAACGGTAACCCGTCTCGATCATTACCCGGACTAACATAGTCGTATGACCGGGCACATCGAGGCACCGGGTCAGGCGATCCACTTGGTTTTGAGCACGAGTGGCCATCTGAAACATGATATAACACAAAGACATTAGAATTTCTAGCGGAATTTGAACAGCATAATGGCTGTAAATGCTCAAAAAGGATTTTGAGACATTCACAACAGATTGCAAAACCACTCAACAACATCATATCAAGGATCTGATTCAACTGATAACATACTTAGGTGGTAGAAACTGATCTAGGCTCGTAATCATCAAACCTATAAGATACTACTGATTAGTAACATGTGAACCTGATAGAGAGGAGAGATCCTAATCCTTAACCCCCGGTGGAAGAATGGACTGACTCAGATCAGAATGCCATGAGGTAAAGGAGTAAAAAGAGCCTTACGTACCATCCCACAATCAATTCCCCTACATATAACTAAAGCATTTCTAGACTCAACATCGACCAGTTTGGCTTGGAGAACCTACAGGCAGTCCGGCTCTGATGCCAATGCTATCAGGACCCCGACTCAATGCCACATCGATCTAGCATGTAACACCTCATATCACTTTGCGGCCTCACGCACGGTATTCCCACGGGTGTCGCCTTACCTTTGCCTGGGACCGTTTGCGCCTTTTGGCACACATATATGATAGTGACGCTAGCATCCATATGGTAAGGAGCCCGGGCTGACATGGCTAGTCGTAAACCCAAAGTGGCACAGACTTACAGGGACAGGCATCCATGACCTAGCATCGAACGTGTCGATCATCAGCGAGTGAATCCGGGATGTAGCACTGGGCTAGCAGGACTCCGGTAAACCGGGCTGTAGCAGGCTAGCAGGACTCCGGTATTCATCACGTGACATTTCCCCGAAGGGACAGACACAGGAACGAAGGACACATGCCGACCAGCCTAAGTGTTCCGGAGCAGTAGCAAGCTACCATGGCTTAGTGGAAGCACTAGGAGACATTTCCCGGTAAGAGAGGCTACTAAGGATAAACAACTAGATAGTCAGATCCCACACACACAAAGCATTTCAATCATACACACAATATGCTCGATATGTGCAAATACAACAAGGCATCACAACATGACTCTACAACACAAGTACTTTATTTAAAGGCTCAGAGAGCCATACATAGCATACACACAAGTATGGGTCACACAACCCACATTCAAGTCATACAAGCATATAAGCCAACAACGGAAGTAACTTGTCTGAGTACAGACAACTAGTAAAATAAAAGAGGCTTGGATAAGCCTAGCTATACTACATGGTCCTTCACAAGCTCAGGATCACCACGTGGGCCTCAGTCTACTCATCAATGTCAACGTCTATGAAGAACCCGTCAGAAGGGGTTGTAGCATCTTCTGTAAAATGTAAATTAAAGCAACATGAGTACAAAGGTACTCAGCAAGACTTACATCGGATCCTACATACATGCACATTATCAAGAAGGGTTGGTGGGCTTATTGCAGCAAGCCAGCTTTGACTCTTGGCTAAGCTATCCTACGAGACTCCAATGGTTTTGCACACTCGAGTCCACTACTCACCACTTCAATACACTACCGAGGATCCACCTCCGTCTTCCTACGGAAGAGCCATCCTCGGCACTCACACTTATCTTGAAGCTTTTAGTAGTTTCCATTTACTTTTCTATGAACTGTATAGGCAACCAAGTAGTCCTTTACCACGGACGCGGCTATTCGAATAGATGATGTTAACCCTGCAGGGGTGTACTTCTTCATACACGCTCTCACCACTTATTGCCGTTTACACGACATGTACTCGGCAACCTTCAAGCGGAAGCCCAACGTGGGTGTCGGCCATGACCTACCTAAACACCTAAGTCTCTAGTCCAGGTTTATCGCCTATCCAGGTTCCATCCGCAGGGAGTCCGGCCGAGGTTTCCACATACGGCCCCGAACAATGTGTGCATGGTTCCCGAGATATCTAACAGGCATCCGGTACACCGTGCCACGTACCTACCGCATCACAGCCCACCCCGCGGGTCAGCGCTGCCCACGGCCTCCAGTAAACTACAAACACCAGAAACTACTTGCAACTCCTGGACAGAGGACTAGGGTGAATAAGAAGCCGAGAGGGTCCATTGGTTTCGGGCCCAATGCATGGTAGTAGCTTATTCTTAAATCACAAATACAGATCTCAGTGCTTAAGGACGGCTTCAATGAAACAACCCACCATGTACTCCTACATGGCCTCTCATCGATACCTTTACCAAATCATGTTCACCACATTACTCTCATACCCACATGATCATTTCACTCTAGCCCATCACCCAGATGAACCAGACCTGACACGACTCTAAGCATAGCAGGCATAGCAAGGTAGGAACAACACATTCATATGGCTCAATCAACTCCTACACATGCTAGTGGGTTTCATCTAGTTACTGTGGCAATGACAGGTCATGCAGAGGAAATGGGTTCAACTACCGTAGCACACAACAGTTTGAATCGCGTTGTCTTAATGCAGTAAAAGAGAGCAGAAGCGAGAACATGGGATTGTATCGATATGATCAAATGGTTGGTTGCTTGCCTGATGGGTCGGTGCACTGATATTGTTCTTCGTTGGGGTAATCACGGTACTCCTCGGGGCCAGAACCTGCCGCAGAGAGCACCGATACACCATCATCAACAAAAAATATGCAACAATATGATGCATGTATGAGACATGGCAAAATGAGTGTATTGGGCTAATGCAACTACGACCAGATGGGTTTGAACTATTTTGAACCAAAGATTCAAGTTTCAAACTCATAAGTGGCCCTTTTAAGTGCTTTATCTAGTTCTGTACTAAGCAGCAGGTCAACTTGTTTAAACATGCATGAAACCAGTACAGATGGATAGATTGGATTTTTCTGATCATTTTTCATATATAACACTTTGCATTTGGAGCTACAGATTAATTTCTATGATTTTTTGAAGTTTGTGGTATTTTCTGGAATTTCCTGTGTAATAATAACTCCAGTAAATAACTTACTGCATCAGCATTATGTCAGGATGACGTCAATGGTCAACAGAGCTGGTCCAGGTCAAATTGACCAGTGGGTCCCGCGTGTCAGTAGTTATTTAAACTAACTAAATTTAGTTAGTGCTAATCTAAGTTAATTAGCAGAACGGGCCCCACTTGTCATAGACTCAGGGGGAGTCAACCTGGGCCCACCCAGTCAAGTCAACGGGGTCAAACCCGCTAGCGTTTAGCCGCCGACGAGGCCTGACGCGGCGGAGAGAGTGCATTAGTGCGTTCCGACGACCAAATGAGCGGCGGAGGGCGTCTACGCGTAGCTGGGGGCAAGCCGCAGCTCTTGGTGGTGGTGGTTGAGCTCGGGGTGGCCTGAAATGTCGCCGGCGATGACCTTGGCGGTCGCCGGAGTTCGGGTGAGGATGAACCCGAGGCTACGGGACACGGCGAGGCTCGTGGTGAGGTGCGTTGGGCTCCTGGGGATGCAATGAGTGTGTTGGACACGGTGGTGTGGCCGGTGGTTGGCCGGAGACACGTCGGCGACGAGCTCGGCGGTGGCGCGTGTGGTGAAGCTTCGTGTGCTTGCTGTGGTGCACGAGAGCGAGAAAGGAAAGGGGGAGAAGGTAGCTGGGCTCACGGCGGTCTCGAGGGAGCAAACAGCGCGGTCGGGGACGAGCTGGTGCGGCGGCGGCGGTGAAAGGGATCTCCGGCGGTGGTGGGGTCGGACGAGGTCAGTGTAGAGGCCTCGGGGCAAGCGAGCGCTCGGGGCTAGGCTAGCTCGATGTAGAGGAGGGCGGCGGAGCTCCTGGACACGGTGGCGCGGCGCAAGGACGACGGAGAGCGCGAGCTTCACGATGGTGCGGGCGCGGCAGCGTCGGCCATGGAACAGGAGAGCGAGGGAGAGAGGCAGGGGAGAATGAATGTGTCCATGGGGTTCGGGGCGTGACGTGGAGGTCGTCCAGGCCAGCAGGGCAGCGAGGGGAGGAAGCAGGGCGGCGAGCAGCTGCGTGGCGCGCACTGGAGTCGCCGTCGAGCACCTGCCTGCCTGCCTGGCCAAGCCAACCAGCTCGCTGGAGCGGTTGCTGGGCTGGGCCGGCTAGGTGGGCCGGCTGGTGGGCTGCCAGGTTAGTTCCCTCTCTCTCTTTTATTTCTGTTTTCTATTTTTTTCTGTAACTTTTTGGACTTTCTAAAAATACCTAAGCAACTCCAAAAATCTCCACACTGCTCATGCCCACTTTTTAGGATATGAACAACATGGAACATTTTAGTTTAGGATTATTTGGATACTTATGATTTAATTCAAAGACCTTAGGATGACCTAGAAAATTGTGCACCACTTTTGGCAGAGGTTCTGAACCAAAACAAAAATGATGGACATTTTAGAAGGGCATTTCAGGTTCATTGAAAATATTTTTAGTAAACCCTAGTTGGATTCAGAGGGGGCTGGGGGTTCTGTCATCCCCATTTCAAGTTTCTGTTGAATGGAATAGACATGATGCAACACTCTAATGCATGAACTAGCTAGGGTATGACAAGTTTATCAATATTGGTGATCCATAGATTCTTTAATTACAAACAATGCATGGTTTATATGAAATTAATGTCTAAACGGGATTACACTATATGTTGCGTGTGTGAAACACATTATACATGTTTGAGAAGTTAAAAAAACTCCGCATGAAACACACATTAGTTGGAGACAGTTAGCGAGGAATGCATACATTGGATTTCAACATAAAGTGGTTTCAAATATTTGAAAATCCAAATTGATGGATACAACCTTATGAATCTGAGATCATGCCATTTGTAAACCATATTTATGTATAAATGGTGTTGTGCTTTTGAAAGTATATATGTAAAAAAATGATGTATATAGAATGTAATTCCAATTGAAAATGGATCCCGCCCGAAAAAAATAGTAGAATACAAACGGGATTCAAATTGAGTTGGCACAGTAAACGTGCACTGTGCAAAATTTGAACGAAGTGGGGAAAGTCGCAGTAACCGCCCGAAACCAAAATCTGCGAGATGGAAATCACTACTGCCTATCCCTGCCGCGCAAAGCCTATCTGCTGGAGTTCTATAGGTTTCAATAGGGGTAGGTTTGTAATTTCACCCAAACGTGATGTAACCGCCTCTCACCCGGATTCATACACAGTGGGCGCCAAAACACAGTGTGCCCTCGGCCGAAATCGACTCCCTCCTCGATTCATATTCATACACGATGGGCGCCAAAAACAAACTCTCGTCGGTTTAGTGTATGCGAGATTACCGTCCTATCCCCAACCGACTAATGTTGCTGTGATGTAGTAGAAATTTGAAACGGGGGCTAAGTTTGTAAATTTCCTCGCATTTGAGACAAGCGCACCCTGAATACATGGTTCCCCCCTTCCTCTCTACCTCCCTTTTCCCCATTCGTACTCCGTGGGCGCCAAAACACCCTCTCCACCCCACCCTCCTCCGTCCGCCGCCGTCTGCCACCCCATCCACCGCCGTCCTCCTCCACCATGCCGGAGCTGATACCCTGACGCCGCCGTCCATTACAAGAGATCGACCTCTCTCATCCACGCCTTCGGACCGGGATCCTTGCATCCCGTCCTCTCGCTTCATCCCCACCGTCGTCCACCTTGCCGGCGCCGCTCCTACGACCGTCTCGTCCACCACGCTCCGCCGCCACCGTCTACCCTCCTAGATCTACTTCCACGCCGCCGACAGCCATCGCTACCGCAACACCGTCAAATTCTCACCAGATGCGTACACGGCGCCGCACCAGAGGCGGTACTCTTTCGTATCTGCTCAACTTATTTATCGCAGCAAGAAAATAGATCGCCACTGCTTTACTCTGATTTCTTGTCTTGGTTGCGAAGTTGCCTTTGTCCGGTTTGCACCTTCAGATCCGCCATGGCACGCTCAACACTATACTCCCAATGCTTATGGTTTTCCCCTTTTATATTCCACACTAGTTAAATCACAGTAGACTAAATTTCAAAATTGGGCCAGTCGATTTTTCAGAGCTCGCCGGAGTTCGCCGGTGCGATCCAAGGGGCTCGGGTGGTTGTGGGGCCTCGCCGAACGAAGAAAACTCGACGCGGGTGGGGGTGCCGGAGGAACATAGGCAGTGGGGGCCGGTGGTCCGGCCGGCGGCCCGTGCGGTGTTCTGTATGGGAAGAATCAGAGACGAGGAAGAAGAAAGGTTAGGAGACGTAGGATCTTCATCCAACCGCCTGAAATGGTCGAGAGACAGCTGGGAGTTGCATTCTTAATGCGCTCTGGTTCATCATGTGTGGGCACTACGCAACCAACATTTTATTATCCAAAATCTGCTTGCTCTTCTTTACCATGTTCGATAGAGCTGTGACACAAAACGTAGGACCGACTCCAGCAGACTGTACCCATACTTCACTGGCCACACCACTAGCCCCACCACACAGGACCTGCACTCCAGCAAAAGGTATACCGATTTCATTTGCCATAGCACCAGCTGTACCACAGAAAAATCCCACTCCAGCAAAAAGTACAGCAAGTCCACCGGCCGAAGACCTATCCCAACTACAGAGATGGCCAATTCCTGCAGATTGGAACCCCATTCCATTTATTCCCAGTTTAAAAGACAATGATTTCAATGTTGTTAGGGACTACATGCATATATTCCCATCATGGGAAGATTATTGTGAAGACAAACACCATTTTCACATCTTCCTGTCCAACTTACGTGTAAGTGCTATTATTCATGGTTATTATTTTCCTGTTTTCTGCTGATTGAACACATCAATGATTTACATTACATTGTTGTAACTAGGCGAGGGTCAATCTGGATAGTCATGACGAGCAAAGCTTGCTTATGCTTTTCAAGGAAGCATTGCAGCAGTATCGATGTTACCTGAGGAAATCACACTTTGGTGGCAAATCTATAAACGAATTTCCGGTGAAGTCTCCTGTGCTCAATTTAGAAGACATTGAATGGAAAAACATTGTTATGCACTGGTCTCGTTCCCAGGATGAGGTACTGTATATGAAATCACATGACAATTTGAACTTCTACTTTTCCGCATGTGCCTTACGGATCTTGTTTGCAGGAAATCTGCTCGAAGAGGAATTCCGGTTTGAAAAGAACGACAGGATATCGCAAATATGATGCCTGCTGCTTTGCTCTTGTTAGTACCTGTTGTCCTGTATCACTGTACTTGCATACATACCTGGTTCATTATGTGACAGCAGTATGCATGATAGATTGCTTATCAATTGTTCGCTCCAAATTATCTGATCTGTATGAATGGTTACATTAGTGTAGAATATATCCAATGCTAATGTTTTTTTAGCTCTACATTGTTCTTGTAAGTACATGCTGTCCTTTATCAGTGTACTTATAATGACAGGTAGTTGTTCATGTACCATCACTCTGCAGCTTATTTTCCTTTGCCCTCCATTTTCTACACATCAGATCTATATTTACTCTTAACATAAGGTTGGTACTAAAGAAGTTTAGCTGTGCATTGCTCTTGGCTGTACCTTTTGCCTGTATTGCTGCACTTACATTTATAGCTACTTGGTTATGTAGCATCACTCTTCATCTTATCTTAAATATTCTCCATTTTTTGTATATTATCACATCTATATTTACTCTTAACAAAATGTAGAATAAAGGCAATGCTTATGAAGAAGATTATGTGGTAAACTTCTTGAATTGCCCCCCCCATCAGCATGGACAAGGCCTTTATAGAGCCTGTCTTCACCAATAATGTAAGTTTGTCCATCTCAAGCCTTCAAACTTTGTTGTATATATTTGGTTAGGCATGACTGCAACAGCTGTTTATTTTTGGTGTTTGCATCAAATTGCATGTTTAAAGTTTATTATGTACTCCCTCCGTTCCAAAATAGATGACCCAATTTTGTACTAAAGTTAGTATAAAGTTGGGTCATCTATTTTAGAACGGAGGGAGTAGTTCATAAACAAAAGCTTGTCCTTTCTCAATTTAAGTTTTCAGTTGTACACCCAAGTTCCTTATTCATACCATGTAAATTGAAGTATATAGAGCAAGTGATCTTCTTTTGCACTGCATGTATGCTTCTGTTCTTCATCCGTAATCTAGTGGTGTGGTGAACCTACCCACTACAGCACAATGTCATATTCTGCAATGTCTTAACTATGAACAATGTCATATCATTCTACTACTCCCTCCGTCCGAAAATACTTGTCATTGAAATGGATGCATCTAGATGTATTTTAGTTCTAGACACATCCATTTTGATGACAAGTAATTCCGGACGGAGGGAGTATTATTTAAATCGTCTCTTTATTTGCCAATCTGAAATGGGATAAACTGACAGCACACTAACCATTGATACTTATGAGTTCTTGATCTGTAATCCAGTGGTGTCGTGAAGCTGCCAACTCCTTCACAATGTCATTTCCTGCCATGTCTTGACCTGAACAATACCATATTGTGTTAATGAAATTTTAAACTGTGTCACCTTATTCGTCAGTAAGAAATGTGATGAATTGTCAGCACTGATACTTTTATGTGCAAAACTTGTCATCTATCTGCTTGTTTATCTTTCAGAGTGAGGAAGATTTAAGTGTTGAACAAGCGCAATCTCATCATCTTGCTCAGCTTCTTGTGCTGCAGCTCCCCAGCAGGGCTAACCTTTCTTGAACTCTATTGAAGTGCTGTCGGTTTTGTATCTTATTTTGTCGGCGTGTTTATTTGCACTGGTGGCGATCTTTGATGCCCAATGTATGTAATCTGCTGTCTGCTTGTGCTTTATTATCATAGTGGCGAACTTTGATGCCCAGTGGATGTAATATGATGTAATTTCTTTGTTGTATAGTCTAGGTTTTTTCTTATTCACGATGCTGTAGTTATTTTACTGTATATTTATCCTGTCTTCGCAGTAAACCGGCCAAACCGTAAAATTACGATACATAATCGGGCCGTCATGCAATCACGATGTAGGTTGGGCCTGAAACGTGCTGAACAGCTATCGGGCCGATAGCAGCCCGAAATGAATCCCGGCCCATGATTGTGCGAATCAAATCATGGGCTTTTAACAGGCCAAAATTATCTTGGTCCTTGTTTGGCCCAATCAGATATCGGCTGCGAGCAGGCCGGATGCAAACCGGGCCGTAGTTAGGCCCAACTATATGACGGGCATTTAACAGGCCAAAATTAATATAGGGCCGAAATGTTAAACCGGTCCTTAAGAGGCCAAAACTAATGTCAGGCCAAATTACTAAGTGGGCCTCTAGCAAGTGGGCCCAAAAGCATAGTGTCTAGTTGACGGGCCGAATCTGATATGGGCCATAATTGAGCCCATAGCCTCTTAAAGGGCCGTACCTGATCTGGGCCATAATTTCGCCCAGAACGTGGTAGGCTTTTAACGGGCCGGATCTCATATGGGCCACTATTAGGCCCGGAACGTGGCAGGCCATTAATGGACCGGATCAAATATGGGCTGGCATTTGGCCCAAAACATGGCAGCCAGTTAATGGGCCGGCCTACTAGGGACCTCAAATTCTTGTGGGCCTACAGATGGGCCGGCCCATTAATGTCGGCGAAATCTCGCGGGCCTTTAGCCAGGCCGGCCCATTATGATCCGTAATAATCTTGTGGGCCTTTACCTGGGCCAGCCCGTTATGGCAAACAAAAATCTTGTGGGCCTTTACCTGGGCCGGCCCATTATGGCCTGCGAAATCTTATGGGCCGTTAGCTGGGCCAGCCCATTATGGTCCGCAAAATCTCGTGGGCGTTTAGCTGGGCCGGCCCATTATAGTCCGCAAAATCTTGTGGGCCTTTAGTTGGGCCGGCCCATTTAAACTTGATGGGCCGGTCCACGTGTCAACATATCATAGGCGCGTCTCACCCATTGGATGAGTGACACCTGTGCCAGCACGGACCTGACACATGTCTCCTCCAGCCAATGATGATTTTACATGTGGAAAATCCCCATTGGTCGGGGCTGTTAACGGGTTATCGGATCCAAAACCCGACCCGATAGCTTAACGGCGTTCCGTTACGGTGGATGCCACGTGTCGGTCACCCTTGACGAAAGCACTTCTGTGACGCGCGATTTATCGTCATGGAAGTGGACACTTCCGTGATGATAATTTTGGTAATGTCATGGAACACTTCTACGACAACACAGGTATGACTATCTCGATTCTGTCATAAATTTGTCATGGATGTACATGCATGACAAAAAACGGGACCTACTGTGACAAACACGTATCATCACGGAAGTGTATTTTTTTTGTAGTGCTACACATGCAATTCTAAGAGTGTAGCAGCGGAAAGTAAAACATTGCACATGAAGGTAAAGGGAAGGGTTTTGAGAAGGATATCCCTTAGTTTCCAATAGGACCCCGCTGCCACGGGAGTGTAGGACAAAAGATGCCATGCAAGTTCTTTTCCATAAGCACGTATGACTATATTCGGAATACATGCCTACATTATATTGATGAATTGGAGCTAGATCTGTGTCACCCTATGTTATAACTATTGCATGATGATTGCCATCCGACATAATTATCCATCATTGTTCCATTGCCTGCGAGCTTGTTTCATATTGATCTTTGCTAAGTGACTTTTCCGTTGCCACTGTTGCGATTTCTACAAAACTGCCACTGTTACTTTTGCCACTGTTACTGTTACTTCCACACTACTTTGCTACTAAATACTTTGCTGCAAATATTAAGTCTTGCAGGTGTGGTTGAATTGACAACTCAGTTGCTAATACTTGAGAATATTCTTTGGCTCCCCTTGTGTCGAATCAATAAATATGGGTTGAATACTCTACCCTCAAAAACTGTTGCGATCCCCTATACTTGTGGGTTATCAAGACCTTTTTCTAGCGTCATTGCCGGAGAGCATAGCTCTGTTCTCTGATTCACTTGGGATTTATATCTGTTGACCACTATGAGGAATTTGAAAGATCAAAGAACAAAGATTTTTCCCTCAACTACGAGGGGAGGTAAGGAACTGCCATCTAGCTCCGCACTTGATTCACCTTGTGTTTTGAGTAAACTTGTGACACCTATACCTGCTATTGATTCTGATATGTCGCCTGTTATTGATGATGCCACTTCTGCTATGCATGATGCTTATAATGATACTACTTCTTCGCTTGATAATATTGTGCTACTAGGTGAATTTCTTGATGAACAACTTGCTAGGGTTAGAGAGAGTGAAATTACTAAAACTGATGATATTATTGAAACTGAAGATTATGATTCTCCCCCTAGATATGAATTGCCTGTTGTATTAGAAGGAGCGGTACTACCGTGGGCGCCCACGACACTACCATGCCAGAGCCCGGTACTACCGCTCGTGCCTGCGGTAGTACCACTCTAGGGAGCAGTACTACCGCCAGCCCATGAACAACAACACTAGGAGTCCTTCATTCTGCAGAGACACAGTGAGACGGAGAAAGCTCCAAAGAGCCAAAGGAAGGCAGTGCAAAATGAATGTCTGTACGTGAGATTCCACCCAAACCTTTCCAACGCGGACCCCCTCTTAATAGTACGGCTTTGCTACGACTCAAATCCACCGAAAAGAAACGTAGAGAAACGTCGTCTTCAATAATCTTCGAGGGGCAACAAATCATCTTGTGTTCAGTCATGATATATGTGAAAAGCTCAATGCACATGATTAGTCCGCAAAAGCATTGTCATCAATCACCAAAACTACTAAGGGATAAGTATCCCTTACAATCTCCCCCTTTTTGGTGGATTGATGACAATATGGGATTTGCACATAGGGTTATAGAGTGAGGCAACGACAAATCCACAATCTACAAAATATAGACGGGCTCCCCCTAGATGTGTGCACTAGGATCAACACTCACCCTATATTTTATAGACAAGGCATCTCTTGCAACAGTAAAATCAACACTAAGCAAGTAGGCAAGATGATGGATATAACTAAACACTAAGATAAGTAGGAGTGCATATGTCTTGCACCATATGATAGAACTTAGTCTCACAAGCACAAATCAAACCAAAGCAAACGATGTTCAATAGTCGGAAAGCAAAGCGATAAGGGAAACACATGACATGCAACTCCTACACTCTCTCCCCCTTTGGCATTGAGACACCAAAAAGGCAGAGAGAGGGCACCTACGATATAGGTGGTAGCTCAGGCGGAAAACGACTCCTCGTCACCGGACTCAGCAGCAGGAATGGTCTCCTCCTCAGAATCAATCCACTTGTAGCCCTGCTTAGCCATCCAGGCAGCCTCGAGGGTGATGTGCTTCTCAGATCCGCTAGATGCGTCCTCGCTGCACGCCCTCAAGATCCTCTTGTCGCGACGGCGACTCTCCTTCTAAGCAATATGGGCCTTGTACTGACCCTGATCTGCATGCAGAACAACCTCTTCATCTTGATCTTCAGCTTCTTCGCCCAAGAGGGCTCAGTAGAGGGAGGAGTGTAACCAGCAGAACGATCCTCAGCAGCTTCCTCCTCCTCAATATCCTCCTCATCCACAGCCATCTTGGCAGCCTCAGCAGCAGTGGTGGTGTTAGACCATTGGCTCTTGATGCGGAGCTTGATGGGCTCATGACGAATCCAGCCTGGGGCTTCAAACTCATCATTGGGATAGAGCTTCTCCCAAGTCTTGGAAATCAAGTGAAACAGGTAAGGGCCATAGATGGGGACCTTACAGTTGAACACGGCAAATTGAAGCTCAGACCACATGATTTGTGAGACATCAAGTGGTTGAGTCTGAACTTGACGAGCCTCCTCACAAATGAGCATCATGTCAACAAGGTAAGCATGCACCTGGCCCATGTCACCAATGCGTGGGAAGAGGGTGTTGCGAAAGAGCCGATGCATGATGTCAAGGAAGGGGTTCAGTACCCACACCTTCTTCTTGCTGGGAAGTGTCTTCTGAGCAAGGAAGGGCATGAGCTTGTTATTGTTGGTAGACTCAGACTTGGCATCAGGGCGAACTCCAATGGGCGTGTCGAGCCCTTCATTGGAACTTGAAGCAACTCCATGAACTCCTTCCATTTAGCAGTCATCTGTCGACCATTGGTCATCAAAGTCATGGTCCTTGCCTCATCGAAGTCGAAGTGGACCGAAGCAAAGAACGGAGCCACAATTTCTGGATCAAAGTCCATGTGAAAAGTAAGCATGCGCTCAATGCCGAACTGCTTCACCAGATCCAAGGCCTCTCCAAAGTAGCCACAGTTCTTGTCCTGCCTCATATGATGCATGTAAATCCAGTGAACTTCCACGTAGATGTTCTGCTTGGCCTTGATCACATCTAGATAGATAAGATTCTGCTGCTTGGTCCAGAAGAGATCATTGCCTCTGAAGTTAGCCCGGGGATTCACATATGGGTTGATCTTCCTTCGAATGACAAACTCGGCCTGAGGCATCTCATCCATGCCCATGACATGCTCCTTCTGCTTGGTGACGGTGTGCTTGGTCCTGCGTTGGGAGGCAGTGGACCCCTCTGGAGCTTCATCTTGGTTGCGCAACCACTTTGACCCTGTGTCACAACTGGGATTCTAGCGATGAGCATGGAAACCAGAGCCACCACCTAGACACAAAACACAAGAACACACACGAGAAACAATAAGGATCAATGCAAATGCCAAGACCGAAGCCAAAAGAAACAAATAAGCACGAGATTTGGACAGAAAAAGAGCTCAGGATGAATCTACGGTAGTACCAGGCCGTTGTATGGATATAAAAAATTACATCCGCACCAGCCGCGGTAGTACCGTGCTGGGGTGGCGCGGTAGTACCGCGCCTGGAGCGGAAGTAATTTTTTACTTCTGCGCTCCAAGCGGTAGTACCGCACCAAGGAGCGGAAGTAACGCGCGGAGCCAGCTATAAGCAAGGTTGCAGTAGTACCACTCCAGGAGGAGTGGTAGTACCGCATGGATCAAAAAACGCGACAGGAGCTGCGGATCTCGATCTAGAACCTCCGCAAGTCTAAATTGGTACTACCGTTGATCAAACGGATTTATTTTGACAATCCAAAAAACATGCTTACTACACTACCACTCTCCTATGAATCCCTCTTGCACAAATTTAGCCAAAAATCTCAAGAACACCACATGCATCTCCCCAAGACCTAGAAGCACAAGAACGGAAGAAAAGGAGAGGAACTTGGGGAAAAACCTTGGTCCATGGCAAGGGGGCGAGGTGGGGAACGATCCCACAGGTCGGAATCCGAGGAGAGCGTCCGGAGATGGAGATCCGGCGAGGGCCTCCGACGCCGTTCTTGGGCAGGAGAGAGAGAGGCGGGGTGGGGAATAGAGATGAATGGGTATGGGGGAGTTAGAACTCCCCCTGCCCCGCTCTTAACCCCCACCTGCTCGTGTGGGCGCTGTCGGTGTCAAAACCGGCGGATCTCGGGTAGAGGGTCCCGATCTGTGTGTCTAAGGCCAATGGTAACAGGAGGCAAGGGACACAATGTTTACCCAGGTTCGGGCCCTCTCGATGGAGGTAAAACCCTACTTCCTGCTTGATTGATATTGATGATATGGGTGTTACAAGAGTTGATCTACCACGAGATCGTAGAGGCTAAACCCTAGAAGCTAGCCTATGATGATTATGAATGTTGTGATCGTCCTCATACGGACCGAACTCTCCGGTTTATATAGACATCGGAGAGGGCTAGGGTTTACATGGAGTTGGTTACAAGGAAGGAAATATGATAACCGAATCGCCAAGCTTGTCTTCCACGCAAAGGAGAGTCCCATCCGGACACAGGACGAAGTCTTGAGTCTTGTATCTTCATAGTCCAATAGTCCGACCAAAGTATATAGTCCGGCTGTCCGGATACCCCCTTAATCCAGGACTCCCTCAGTAGCCCCTGAACCAGGCTTCAATGACGATGAGTCCGGCGCGCAGTTTGTCTTCGGCATTGCAAGGCGGGTTCCATCTCCGAATACTCCAAAGTAATTATCGAACACTTGCGTCGTGTCCGGATCTGCAAGATGATCTTCACATACCACCGTAGAGAGAATAATATTTCACAAATGTAATCTGCTGACAACTTTTGTATGGTGTGACATGACACCACGGTCGGTTTATTATTCAAACTGTTTTTCCAAAACCAGCCACAGCGCACATTGCAAGGCGGTTTCCCCTACACGTTTTGCTGAAGCAGAGATCGTGCCCCCTTATTACGGGATTCTCATCAATACGGGTATGGGTAGCCCAACCATACCGTCAATTGCGGCGAGTGGGGAACGAGCGGGTTCCACCAGGCAAGTTGGGAGGCACAAAAGCTTTTTACTGCCTCTATAAAGAGACAAGGTCTCTCCCTTTTCTGCCCATGCCTGTTCCTTCCGCTAGTCCATTCCCTTTTGCTTGAGCCCT
The DNA here is from genome assembly GCF_002162155.2 of Triticum dicoccoides. Taxonomy (NCBI): domain Eukaryota; kingdom Viridiplantae; phylum Streptophyta; class Magnoliopsida; order Poales; family Poaceae; genus Triticum; species Triticum dicoccoides. The sequence goes on along the minus strand of NC_041381.1, from coordinate 372,460,173 downwards.
TGCGCCCAAGCCCCCTTCTTCTCCATTGAAGAGAGATTCTGACGATGTCCGGATCCGGAGCAGGAGGCAAATGGATGGCCTCTATCGTCCGGGAGAGGGATATCAAAAAGCTCCGAGAGGCCGGGTACTTGGCCAAGAAAATCGGCCACCGTCTTCCACCGGCGGGACAGATCGTCCCCACTCCGGAGCCCCACGAGAGGGTCGTGTTCCTTCCTCATTTTGTTCACATGCTTGGGTTTCCCCTCCACCCATTTGTTTGCGGCATCATGTATTATTACGGGATAGATTTCCATGACCTTTCCCCCAATTCTTTCCTTAACATATCGACGTTTGTTGTCGTGTGCGAGGCTTTTCTTTGTACTTCGCCCCACTTTGGCTTATGGCTGAAGATTTTCAACGTGAAGCCCAAGGTGGTGAATGGCGAGCACGCCGAATGCGGCGGTGCCATGGTGAGCAAGATGCCCAAGGTTGTATGTCCGACCGGTGCCTTCAATGATTCCGTCAAGGAGTGGCAGCAGCAGTGGTTCTATATCACCGAACCATGCAGTAAAAAGTGGGCTGCTGCCCCCGAATTCAGATTCGGAGCCCCACTGCAGCTCACGTCCTGGCCCGAGAAGGGCCTGAACTGGTCCTCATCCGACGAGCTATCGATGCTCCAAACGCGCGTCTAGAGCATGGTTGACAAGGATGTCAAACTCGTCAACATAGTCCATGTGATGTTAGTTCGCCTGGTTCTCCCCTGCCAGCGTCGGGCCTGCAGTTTGTGGGAATATGACCCGGACGAACATCAGACGCTACGGGAGCTCTATTGCTCTTCCCACAAGGACATCTGGAAGGTGCTCTTCAAGTGCGGCAAACTACTGGGCTCCGCCGAGGACCGCGGGTATCAACTATCCTGCTCTGCGAGTCTGGTAAGTCATCGCTGTGCTATGTCCATCCATGTTTTAGCTGACGCGTCCTGAGAGAGATGCCTTTTATCGTGCTTTCTTAATAATCCCAGGAATGGACGAGAAAGGTGGAGGGGATACACTGTCCGGCCCCATTGTCGGAGGAACTGGCTGGACCTCTTCTGACGAAGATGCTGGTCCCAGCGCCTTACAAGGTGCCAAAGAAAGAGGCCTCCGAGCAGGTCAAGAAGACCCGGAGTGGCCTCCGTCGTCGCGACGCTTCAGACACAAAATCTGAAGACTCCCACAATCATCTCCCCTCCGAACATGAAGAGGAGGAGGACGAAGACGAGTCCCCCGTAGGGGGAGGGAAGGAAAGGACGGCTTCCTCATCCCTGGAGGCCGAATCGCTGAAAAGGGGGAAATGTCCCCTCCCCGAGGCGTCCGCCATGGCTGTTGATAGCAGCCCAGAGTGGGATCCCAGGGCCCAGCCCCTGGTAAAGTCGTAAGTATACAAGACCCGCACACACCTGTGTGTCCGAAGTCGTTAGGATGTAGTAGTTTTAATTGTTGCCACATTTTGTACAGCCCGGCGAGGTCCCACGCCGGACAGTCCTCATCAGAGGATTCGCTAAGCTCCGATGCCCTGGCGAGCGAGACGCCACCAGGGGGCCCTTCCTCGGAACTTAGGTGCGACACTGAGGTTTCGTCTCAGCGGGGCCTGAACCAGGGGGAGCATATCCCTGGGGTTGGACACACGGGAGCAGCGACTCCCATGTTTGTCGATGGCGGGGGCGATGATTCGGCCCGCGGCCGGACACGGTCCTGGAGACTTTTGGGGCTCCAGGATCGGGCGAGCATCTACCTTTGGCAGGGGGAGGCCCGCCCGCTCCGCCAGCAACCTCTGTCCAAGCAGAGCTGCCCGACGGCCTATCGACGGTGCTAAAGAGTGCGTCCATCATCGATGAGCATCGCACTCTCATGGATGCGGTGATTGAAAAGATTCAGTCCGCCGAGAGCGGACTGAATGAGTCCTACCTTAGCCTTATAAAGGGCTTTGAGGTATGTTTTTTAGAAACCTTTTGGAGATTGTCACAGTATGAGTAGTAGCCCCTGATGCACTGTCCGGCGAAAGGGAGGGAAAGCCGGACAGGGGATCAAATCATCCGCTTTGCAGGAGACTTAGTTAATGGCGTGTATCCCTTTGTTTGAAAACAGGCGTCCCCAGAGACGACCGCCGCTCATAGTGCGGAGGTGTCCAAATTAAAGCAGCGTCTGGAACGGGCCGAAGAGGAACTTGGCCGTGTGAAGAAGCAGTTGGAGGACAAGCAAGGTATGTCGAAACCTTGTGCTAAGTTGAGCACAAATTAGAAGTTGCGCCTGACAAAAATATTTGTATTGTATGCTCTAGGAGCGGGTGCCGAAATTGAGGCGCTGAGGAAGGCTGTGGCCGAAGCCGACAATAAGGCCGCTGCCAAACAGGCTCTTCGTGAGAAGCACGAGGCCAGGGTCATTGAAGCTGAGCGAGAGCTCCAGGAGGCCGTGAATAAAAGCGAGGCCTTGGAGCAGAGCCTGGTAGGGAAAGAATCCGAACTCGCCCTTGCTCTCCAAGCCGCAGAGGATGCTCGCGAAGGAGCCCGAGGTGCTTTGAAGGACATTCAAGAGGCCCAGAAGGTTGCGGCTGGTAAGGCCTCCTGTACTCAAAGGCATTTTTGCATAGTAATGGGAGGAACTCTAAGAGACAAGCTGAATTCTTGTTTCTCCAGCGGCGTTTGTGGATCTGCCACGCAGCATATCAGATGCTGCCCAATTCTACCGGACTGAGGAGAAGAAGTCTGCGGAGAAGCATTTCTGGTCGCAGTATTTGGCGCCAAATTATCCGGTGCCTTTTATCGATCAGCTGAAGCAGCTGGTCGAACTACACTAGGCGGCCGACTGGCCATGAAGGACTTGGTTGTCTGGCTGTGGCCCGCGGAGCCAATTCCAAGCAGTTACTTCGGACTCGTGAAGCGGATTGTTGGAGCTTGCCCTCGGCTGGATGTCATTAAGAGATCAGTCTGCATAGAGGGTGCACGCATGGCGTTTGCCCGTGCGAAGGTGCACTGGGGGAAGCTTGATGCAGAGAAGCTGATGACTGAGGGGCCACCGGAGGGTAAGGAGCATCGCAAGCCCGAGTTGTACTATGAGGGTGTCCTGAAAGGAGCCCGCCTTGTGGTGGATCAGTGTACCAAAGACACTATATTTCCCTGAAGGCAGTAGTGCCATTCTTTGTAATGCGGGATAATGGCATTTTTATTATTTATTGCATGTTTATGTGAACTTTTTGTTCTTCCCGTGCGGCTGTTTAGTGTATATAAATCCTGAGAGTTGGCCAGTCGTCAGCTTCTGCCCCCTCATAAAAAGTACGGGGGTGTTCGGGATATACTTGAACACTCTTTATCCCATTGTTGGGTCCTATTAAGGAGGTGTTACTCACCGTGAACCAGGCAATCAGACTATAGGGCTTTATCACTCTCACCTAGCCATAGGAATTCGAGTATGGTCGGCGCAACCCCTGGTATTTGGAAGACCGTACTAGGGGCTCTATCGGCGCCTGATCGGAAGGCCGATCCATCGCACTTTGCATTTATAATGGCATTATGCAGAATAAATCTTTAAAGATTTTACAACCTCTCGAACAGCGACCAGCTCTCGCCGTATCATGACAGTCAGTTTTCGGCTTTCTCTACTGAGGTGCTCGTCCGGCAGAACCGGGACACAATGGCAGTAGTTCTCCCAGCGCTACCTTAGCCGATAGAGCGCAACGTAAGGTACCAAAACATGGGAGCCAGGAAAACCCAACTAATGACCCAAGACATGATTCGGAGTTGATGCATATAGTGTTATAAGTTCGGGGTGCCGAGCGACCGAAAAGGTGGCCGGACTTTGTTGCCATATCATAAATATTATGAAGCCCCTGGCATATTGGGGCATAACACGAGGCGTGGGTGCCGTTTATGACAGAAATGCGTCAATGAGGAACGACGGCCGGTAAGTGTTATTTAAGTCTACGCATTGTAGTAGGGTAACATGTCTATGCACATGAGTACGGGTTATAATTATAGAAAGAGGTGTTTTTTGGCGGAACCTGTCGTGGCCGAACTGGAGGAGGATGCGTGTGGATCCGAGTTGTATCTGGACTGCCTCCCTTGGGGGGGGGGGTTTACTTATGTGTTCCTGCCTTGTGCGTCCGAGCTGATTCCACGTTGCCAGTCTTGTTCTGTGCCAAGGTTAGCCTGTAAAGACAAATGCTTAAGGGCAGATGCATGTCCTGTAGTTGAACCGCGGGTGCCTGATCGGAGCCTGGCTGAACTAGGCTATCATGCCATAAAGTAGCTCGGACTCCTCATTTGGTGTCCGAGTAGTTGGCTGTCAAATCAAAATTTGATAAACATGCATGGCTCGCTATTTCATCAGCGGTAGGATTTCCACCCTGAGGGTGGAGTTCGGCCTTGCCCATAATTGTGACTATGTCACGCGGGACTGGCCTAATGTTGTACCCCGTTGGATCTATCCAACGTGGTTCGTCCCGACAGTATATGGTAACTACTGTGTGTGGGGGGGGGGCAGTGCCGAAGACTTATTCTTCGGCATTGTATTTGTTTGGTGATCCGAAGACAACCATTAGTACGGTGGGCCAGTTAAAACTTGGCCTTTGCACCTTTCATCTTTGAGGAGATGTTGTTGATAGGCTTATGCCCGTGGGGGTTCGTGTGAAATTGATCCTTCCAGCTATTGGGTTGATAGTGAGTGCAATAAAATTGCTTATGGCTAATGTTGTCCGGACGGTCGATGTTGTCAGAGACGATCAGCCATATTTTTGGGGGGATCTTGTTTTGACTTCACCATGTTTGATCGGTCTTTAGTTGTTTGGAACCTCCTTTCATTGTTTCCGGCGCGCGACCGACCATTTTGCTTTGAGGATCCGGCATTCTCTATTGGTATGCTTGGCCACCCTTCTAGGGGTACCATGAATTTCGCATGGTTGATCGAGTATGCTGCTTGTGCCGGATGGGCTTGAGCTGCTCTTTTTCCGCTGACCGGATCGGGGGCCGCAGGATTCGGCACCAACTTCCCTGACTTGACATTTATGACGATTGCGCCGAGGCTTAAGGATGTTGCTTCGTGTTTCCTGCGTATTGTCCTGGAGCGTGGTGGTATATTGGCGTCGGGGTATGCGTTAGGTTCTCCTTCTTTGGCTGAGGTAGCGAATTGTGCTGTGTGTGCTCTTTGTCGAGGTGGTCGAGTCCGTATTCCTCGGTGGTCAGGACCTTGGTCCATCTGTCAGTGAGCACATCTTGGTCAGTTTTGAGTTGTTGTTGCTTTTTTTGCAGGCTCCTCGCAGTGGCCATAAGCCGTCGCTTGAAGAGAACTTGTATCGCGGGATCCTCAGGTACGCCAAATTGATCATCGCCGAGGCTCACTTCGTCTCCGGAGGGGGGCGTGTAGTTGTTCCTCGCCGAGTATCCATCCGTCACTTGTCCGGCCTGCTCGAAGGCAGGCTAATCGGGCTTGTATTTATCTTCGGCATCTTCTGGATTGTTTTCGTCTCCGGTGCCGGTATTGCTGTGGCGGGGCTTGGAGCGGCATTGGCGGCGCCCATGCTTTGCTTTCTTCTTGGAGGGGTTATCCTCCATTGCCTCATCGCCATTGGTTTCTTTCAGAGTTTCCACCATATACATGTCATATGAAGAGGTGGCTGTCCACCGCCCCGTGGGTGGTGGTTCCTGTTCTTCTCCTACATCGTCGTCCAAACCGTCGACGTCTTCGGAGTCGAAGTCAAGCACGTCGGTCAAATCATCGACCGTAGCTATGAAGTGGGTGGTGGGTGGGCAACGAATTCCCTCGTCGCCAGTTTCCCGCTCGAGCCGGACATAGTTCGGCCAAGAGTCTCCTGACAAAGAGAGAGACTTTAACGAGTTTAGCATGTCGCCAAAGGGAAAGTGCTGGAAGATATCCACAACGGTGAACTCCATTACCGGAGCCCAACCTGATCCCGCGGGCTCGGAGGTGTGCGAACTAGAACCTGCAGCTGGATACGAGTCCGGGGGTCCGGTGTCATAGGCTTCCTTGGGGGTGAAGTCTGTGTTCGGCTCTACCGCTGATGGGTGTGCGGCCTCCGGAGCGGGGTCCATCCACCCGTCCTCGGGCGGCGCAATCTGCCCCGGATTTAGGTCCGGGCCTCCTGCAGGGGCGATATTCCGAGCACTGTCCGACAACGGGTCTAAGCCGTGCACATCGTGACTGTCCGGCGCTCCTGGCGTAGGCCCGAGTCCATTGAAGATCAATTCTCCGCGGATATCGGCCGTGTAGTTTAGGTTTCCGAACCTGACCTGATGGCCAGGGGCGTAGCTGTCAATCTGCTCCAGATGGCCAAGCGAATTGGCCTGCAGTGCAAAGCCGCCGAACACGAAGATCTGTCCGGGGGAGAAAGTCTCACCCTGGACAACGTTGTTGATGATTGAAGGAGCCATCAAGCCTTGCAGCGATGACACAGAGGAACTCTCAATGAAAGCACCAATGTCGGTGTCAAAACCGGCGGATCTCAGGTAGGGGGTCCCGATCTGTGCGTCTAAGGCCAATGGTAACAGGAGCCAAGGGACACAATGTTTACCCAGGTTCGGGCCCTCCCGATGGAGGTAAAACCCTACTTCCTAGCTTGATTGATATTGATGATATGGGTGTTACAAGAGTTGATCTACCACGAGATCGTAGAGGCTAAACCCTAGAAGCTAGCCTATGATGATTATGAATGTTGTGATCGTCCTCATACGGACCAAACTCTCCGGTTTATATAGACACCGGAGAGGGCTAGGGTTTACATGGAGTCGGTTACAAGGAAGGAAATATAATATCCGAATCGCCAAGCTTTCCTTCCACGCAAAGGAGAGTCCCATCCGGACATGGGACAAAGTCTCGAGTCTTGTATCTTCATAGTCCAACAGTCCGACCAAAGTATATAGTCCGGCTGTCCGGATACCCCCTAATCCAGGACTCCCTCAGGCGCGGTAGTACCGCGGGTCATCGCGGTAGTACCACCCGGGCGGAAGTACCGCACGCTGGGCGGTAGTACTGCTCTTCCAGCGGTAGTAAAAAATTACTGCCGCGATGGAAGCGGTAGTACCGTGCCCCTGGGAAGCAACTGTGCACGCACAGAGCCACCAACTCCTGCGGTAGTACCGTGGCTTGCCACGGTAGTACCATAACCCCAAGAAAGTGCAAGTTTCACACAAGAGGGAAACAACATTTGCAAGACAACCTTCAAGATGCCGAACAACCAAGAAGCAAGCACAAACGATGACACGAACACGGCACAGAGAAAAATAAGGCACAAGACAACAAAGACCAACACACTAGCCACAACTCTCAGGAAGAGAGGGCGGTGGCTGAAGCCACCTATGTATGAGTCAGTTGGTATGGCACCGTGAAGAATTATCCTTGGGCCCATGACCGAGACTCGTCTTTGAAGCACAAGTACCATCAAAAATGGCTAATGTGAAAGAGTTTGATCAATTTATGCATAATGGGGGGAGGGAAAGTTCATTGAGAGAACAATACTCCCCCTATGTCCATGCCTACACCTAGACAAGATAGCATGATGAGTATGGTGGGGTGTGCAAGGGTTCAAACCACATTGCTCGAATCAATGATATTTAGCTCATGCCTTAACTCGTGAAATCTTGCTTCCTCCAAGGGCTTTGTGAAAATATCTGCAAGGTTATCATGAGTGTTGACATACTTGAGGTTGATCTCCCCTCGCCTAATGTGATCCCGGATGAAGTGATACCGAATCTCAATATGCTTCGTCCTGAAGTGTTGCACCGGGTTGAGAGAGATCTTGATGGCACTTTCACTATCACACCAAAGAGGCACTTCATCACAAGTGACACCGTAATCCTTCAAAGTTTGCCTCATCCATAGGAGTTGAGCACAACAACTACTGGCAGCCACATACTCCGCTTCGGTGGACGAGAGAGGTACACAACTTTGCTTCTTAGAAGACCATCTCACTAAAGAGCAACCAAGCAATTGGCACCCTCCGGAGGTGGACTTCCAATCCACTTTGTCTCCTGCCCAATCTGAATCTGTATAGCCCAAAAGATCAAAGTTGGCTCCTCTCGGGTACCATAAGCCAACGTTTGGGGTATGAGCCAAATATCGAAAGATTTGCTTGACCGCCACAAAGTGGCTTTCCTTAGGTGCGGCTTTAACCATGCACAAATTCCCACACTCAACATGATATCCGGTCTACATGCACAAAGGTAAAGCAAGGTTCCAAACATGGAGCGATATACCTTTTGATCCACCGCTTTACCATTGGGATCAATGTCAAGTTGGCATTTGACGGGCATTGGAGTGGAGGCCGGCTTGACATCACTTAGCTTGAATCTCTTGAACATGTCTTGAGTGTATTTGGCTTGGTTGATGAAGGTTCCTTCTCTTCTTTGCTTGATTTCGAACCCGAGAAAGAACTTCAACTCTCCCAACATAGACATCTTGAAATTTGAGGTCATGAGAGCGGCAAATTCTTCATTGAAAGCTTTGTTAGGGGAACCAAAAATAATATCATCAACATATAGTTGGCACACAAACAACTCCCCTTTGACCTTCTTAATAAAAAGAGTGGGGTCAATTTTCCCGATTTCGAACCCACGATCTTGTAACAACTCCGTAAGGTGCTCATACCACGCACGTGGGGCTTGTTTAAGGCCATAGAGCGCCTTGTGGAGTTGGTACACATGATCGGGGAAATAAGGATCCTCGAACCCCGGGGGTTGTTTGACATATACCAACTCATTAATGGGACCATTAAGAAAAGCACTCTTCACATCCATTTTTTGCAACTTGAAATTATGATGAGAAGCATAGGCAATTAACAAACGAATAGATTCAAGGCGAGCAACGGGGGCAAAGGTTTCACCATAGTCGATACCCTCGACTTGGGAGTAGCCTTGTGCCACCAAACGAGCCTTGTTGCGAACAATGATCCCATGAGCATGTTGCTTGTTCTTGAATATCCACTTGGTTCCAATGACATTATGATTCCCGGTCGGCCTTGGCACTAGTTTCCTCACTTAGTTGTGCTCTAGGTTGTTGAGTTCTTCATGCATGGCATTGAGCCAATCCGGGTCCTCGAGCGCCTCACAAACCTTTTGGGGTTAGACACAAGAAACAAATGCATGATGTTCACAATAGTTTGCTAATTGTCTACGAGTGCTTACCCCCTTTCTTAGGCTTCCAACCACATTCTCCATGAGATGACCTTTGGTAGTGAGCTTGGAAGCGATCTTCATGGCACGACACTCTAATTCCTCCTCGGATGTGAAAAGAGGAGGGTTAACTTGATCATCTTGAGCGCCGTCTTGAGCTTGTTCTTGATCTTGAGCTTGCTCTTAATCTTGAACTTGCTCGAAGGGGAGAACTTGACCTTGGGCATCATTTGGTGGTTTACCACCATCTTGAGGTTGATCTTGCCCTTGATCTTGTTCACGAGGTTGAGGGCCTTCACTTTGTTCTTCGGAAGCGTGTGGGTCTTGGGTTGTGATGGCTCCACTTGAGTGGAGCATTGTCCTTCTCCTTCGGCCACAAGGGGTTGCTCAATGGGTAGGATATGACCAACGCCCATTCTTCTTATGGCTTGGGGAGGAATTTCATCACGTACATCACAAGTACCACTTTGCTCCACTTGGGAGCCGTTATTCTCGTCAAACTCCACATTACACGTCTCCTCAATTAGTCCAGTGGACTTGTTGAGGACACGGTAAGCATGAGAGTTTGTAGCATAACCAACAAATATGCCCTCATGAGCTCTAGCATCAAATTTAGACAAACGAACACCTTTCTTGAGAATGAAACACTTACACCTGAACACCCAGAAGTACTTGAGGTTGGGCTTGTTACCGGTAAGTATTTCATAAGGAGTCTTGTTCAAGCCTTTGCGGAGATAGAGCCGATTGGATGCATTACATGCTGTGTTGATGGCTTCGGCCCAAAAGTTGTATGGAGACTTGAACTCCGCCATCGTGGTCCTTGCCGCATCCATCAACGTTCAGTTCTTCCTCTCTGCGACACCATTTTGTTGAGGGGTGTATCGTGCAGAATAATGATGCTTGATCCTCTCATCATTAAGAAACTCATCTAAGGTGTAGTTCTTGAACTCGGTGCCGTTGTCACTCCTTATTGTCAAGATCATTGCATCATGTTGACGTTGAGCTTGATTTGCAAAGTCAATGACGGTTTGTTGAGTCTCACTCTTCCTCTTGAAGAAATATATCCAAGTGTATCTTGAATAATCATCCACAATCACCAAGCAATACTTTCTACCCCAAGACTATCAAAGGATGGAGGCCCAAAGAGATCCATGTGAAGGATCTCCAAGGGTCTCTTCGAGTAGATGATAGTTGTGGGAGGGTGAGCCTTCTCATGAAGTTTTCCTTCGATACAAGCACTGCAAGCACGATCTTTGGCAAAACTAACATTTGTTAGTCCACGGACATGGTCCCCCTTGAGAAGACTTTGCAAAGATCTCATATTGATGTGGGCTAAACAGCGATGCCAAAGCCATCCCACATCAACTTTAGCCATTAGGCATGTCACGGTATTAGTGGGTCGCTCCGAAAAGTTAATCACATAAAGACCGTTCTCGACATGCCCAATAAAGTCTACTTTAAGAGTCTTGCTCCACAAGAGGGCCACGGTATCAATATCAAAGAAAGTGGCAAAGCCCATGAGTGCAAGTTGACAAACGGAAATTAGATTGTAAGCAAGGGACTCAACAAGCATGACTTTCTCGATCATGAGATCATGAGAAATGACAACCTTGCCAAGACCCAATACCTTAGAAGACGAGGCATCACCCCACTCGATGTTGGTGGGCATAGATGGAATCTTGTGCACGTCCACCACCAAGTCCTTGCTTCCAGTCATATGATTTGTGGCTCCACTATTGAGCAACCATGATCCCCCACCGGAAGCAAACACCTACAAGAGATCAATGCTTGGTTTTAGGTACCCATTTTGTAATGGGTCCTTTGATGTTAGTAACAAGGGTCTTAGGAACCCAAATAGACCATTCAATGTATTCATAAGGAGAACCAACAAATTTAGCATAAACATGCCCATCACTAGCACGACACAACACATAAGAAGGGTTAAAGTCGCCGGCTTTGTTGGAAGGGGTGGCATTGCCCTTTTTGACATCACCACCATTCACATTGTTCTTCTTCTCCTTTGGAGCACCCTCTCCCTCCTTCACAAAAGTTTGCTTGAGAGGGGGAGGTCGTTTGGTCTTGTCGTTCTTCTTCTTGTTCTTGGAATTGGGTGCGAACCCAACTCCCTCTTTGGCCACAACTTCCTTTTGATTGCTCAAAAGGTCATTGAGGTTCTTATCACCTTGTATGCACATCACAAGGCCTTTCTCAAGTTGCTCCTTCAACTTGGTATTCTCCTCCACAAGATGCACATGCTCACAACACGGGTTAGTAGCATTTGCATTATCAATTAACACCATATGAGGAAAAGTGGCTTTCTCCTTGGTTATCTTCACTTGGAGTTGATCATGAGACTCCTTGAGGCTTGCATGAGCACCCTTCAAGACCTTGTGGGCCTTGTCGAGTAAACCAAACTCCTCCTTGAGTCTAGCATGGTCAACCCCAAGTTTAGCCTTCTCGGAGCTTAGCACACGAGATACAACAAGAGCATGATCAAGACCTTTGTTTAATTAGCATGGTCATCGTTGTGTGACTCCTCAAGAGCCAAATGGTGCACACGCTCTTCCTCAAGAGCATTATAAAGATCTGATATCTCATCGGCATAGTCACGACTATGACCTTCCATCTTAGAGATGGTTTCCTCATGAGCCTCGATCATGTCATTGGCTTCACCAAGTTGTTCCAAGAGATCAACGAAGTGCTTCTTGGATTTACCCTTGAGCTTACTCATAAAAGATTAAAATTCATTTACCTCCTCATTAGACCCCTCACTTTCATCAATGCAATCTGTCAAGGAGGGAGTATTAATGATGGTGGTTTTGATGTTGGGGGTTACCTTGTTGGTGGCTTTAGCCATGAGGCACTTGGCGGTGATGTTCTCATTGGGTGAGTCGAACAGGGATATCCGTGGGGTTGTGGCAATGGCAACGGAGGCCATGGCCATGGCTTCACTATCTTCATCATCATCATCATCATCCTCGTGGTATTCTTCTTGAACCACCAACCCTCTAGATGGAGTCTTCTTGGTGAAGTTTTTCTTGTTGGGGAAGGACTTGGCTTTGTCTTTTCGGATGAGCTTGCCACCATTGTCTTCCCTCTTCTCGTAAGGGCAATCCACAACAAAGTGGCTCACATTTCCACAATTGTAACATGTTCTCACACGTTGCTTGCCCTTGAAGCCACTTGAGTTGTTCTTGTTGAAGTTGGGCCTTGTACTCTTCTTGCTCCAAAATTGCCTGGAAGCGAGAGCCGTGTGTTCATGATAATCATACTTAGTATCTTTGAGGTTGCTCTCATCTTCTTCCTCATCATCCTATTCTTCCACACTAACCTTGGCCTTCAAGGCAAGGTTGGGCTTCTTTTCTCTTTGAGAACGTAACACCGCATTGTCGGCAGTCTTGTCCAAGATGCTCACAGCCACAAACTCATCCAACACTTCACTTGAGGACAAGGTGTGAAAGTCCGGCCTTTGACGAATGACGGAGGACATGGCCTTGTGGTAAGGCATCATGGCCTTGAGAAATTTGCGCTTGATCCAATTGTCATCCATATCCTTGATCCCATGATCTCGAAGTGAGACCGCGAGAGTAGTCAATCTCCGATAGAGCTCACAAGGTTCTTTATCTTCTTTCATGGCAAACTCATCGGCTTCATCTTGCACTACTTCATAGTTGGAGCGTTGAATTCTAGTGCTTCCCCTGTAAATAGAAACAACATGCCGCCATGCATCCTTGGCCACGGTGAAGAGTCGGAGATGAGCAAGATCTTCGGGTGGAATTGCATCTTGAATGATGAAGAGAGCATTCTCATTAAATTGATTATCCGCGGCTTCTCGAGGAGTGAAGTTGCTTCGGTCATGTGTAGAGAAACCTTCTTCAATGATTCTCCAAAGGTTAGTATTAACATGGTTCAAATGCCGCTTAAAGCGATAAACCCAAGAATCAAAGTCCTCATTTTTCACAATCTTAGGGGGAGGACTGGCATGATTCAAATGGGTGGAAGGAATCGGTCCACCATAAGTAAGTGGAGGTTCCACATGGGAAAAGATGCCATTGCCATTTTTACCATTAGTAAAAGGAGCTTTTTCACTAGTAGCTTCCCCCTTGTCGGAGTTAGCATCTGTCACCTTGTCAGTGGGATCACCCACTTTCATCGGCACGGTAGATAGTTTAAGCCCTTCTAAGAATTTATTAAACATGCTTTCAACCTCGGTCGTCATGGAGGTTTTCAATGTGTCCAAAGCCGCATTGAATTCCTCACGAGAGACCGCGCTTCCCTCATCGGCTGTAGACGAGATCGGATTCACACCGGAGTGCTCCTTCCCTCCATCTACGGTGTCAACCATACTCTTCAGACGGCAAATTCCTTAATAAAGA
>NC_041381.1:372404766-372446300 GCF_002162155.2 Triticum dicoccoides | reverse complement strand
GGGGTGAATAGGTAACTAACAATTTTTAGCTTTTCTTTACCAAATTAAACTTTGCATCAAAGTAGGTTGTCTAGATATGAAACTAGGTGAGTGTTGGATTTCGGGTTCCGGCAGACCCTCTAGGTTCAAACTCTGGGGTGCGCGTGGAGATTTCACCCTCTGCCTACCTACACCTCACCGCCTCGCTATGGTCTAAGCAATCAAAGGAACAACACAAGAGACACAGAGTTTATACTGGTTTAGGCCACCATTGTGGTGTAATACCCTACTCCAGTGTGTGGTGTGGTGGATTGCCTCTTGGGCTGGTGATGAACAATACAAGGGAGAATAGCCTCGTGAGGTTCTGTCCTTGGCTGGTGCGATGAACTACTAGGGGGAGTTCAGTCGCTCTCCCTACTGGTTTCCTGGTGAGGATCCCATTCTCTCCTCTCTTCTCTCTGTTCTTGTTCCTATCTGTCTTCGTCGCTCTCCCTCTCCGTTCTCATCTCTTGCAGTGGCTAGTCCTATTTATAGGCAAAGGCCCTGGGCCTCCTCCCAAATATTGAGCGGGAAGGGCGCCAACAATTGGCCATTTTGAAGGGGAACATCTAGTACACTTATCCTGACTAAAATTGGTCCTCGCCTGCTAAAGGCTCTGGTGGTGACGCCGGCTTGGGCTCCACGATGACCTCCATCCGACCGTTCCGCTGGTCTTGGTCTTGTTGCACCAAAATGGATGCCTTTGCTTGATGCTCTCGCCTGCGCTTGCTCCCTTTGCACCAAATAGGAAAGAAAGACACTGTGCAGGCTGGCGCCCGCCTAGCGCCCTTGGTCGTCATGGCTTGCGTCATGGGCACCTCGTGAGGTACCCCGCCTTGATATCCCCGCCTCCTCGCGAGCCAGCCTGACGAGGCCGTGCCTGAGGAAGCCTCCTGTTGTCCGCCCCGCGAGGCTTGGCCCCTCGCGAGGGTCTTGAGCTCGTGCTGATGAAGATGGGCCATGCTGGGCTGCCCCTTGAGCCACGCCGCAGGCCGCAGGCAGGCAAGTCTGGGGACCCCCGGTCCCAGAACACCGACAATAGCCCACGGGCCCAAGGCGCGCCCGGACTTGGCTGAGCAGAGAGGCGAAGGGGCAAGTGCGAAGCGCTGCGGGCCCTAACAGCCTGCGGCCTCGGGCGCCGCGTGGCGGTTGATTGGACATGGGTGGCCCTGCTTCCCCATGCCTCCTTATTTTGCGCCCAGCTAGGCGGACCCGTGGTTGCACACAGTCTTTCCTCTTTTCGCCGCTCGACCGTCCCCCTGCTCTTCCCCCCCTCGAGCTCCAGTCTCTGCTTCCAATCCAATCTCGAATCCTCCCTCTTCCCGTCGCCATGGCTCCGACGAAGAAGGGAAAAGGGAAGAAACCGGTGCCTCCGCCTCGCTCGTCGTCGCCGGCGGCCTCCACCGTCGATCGATCGATCATACTCAACCAAGAAGGTTTGGGCAAGGTTAGCTCTGCTTTGGCCACCATCTTCAACAAGTGCGGGAGGACGACAGCCTGGCCCGCATCCCGCTTCTCCATCGACAGGGTGGTCACCGAGGTCCGGTACTTTGCCGACGCCCTATGGGCGGGATTGGTTCCCCCCTTCTCCGATTTCTTCAACACTGTGCTTTCCCATTACCAGATCCATATGATGCATTTGGGTCCTGAATCCATTACTCTTCTTGTCGTCTTCGCCTTTGTCTGTGAGGCGATGATGGGCATCCCTCCTTTGATTGCCTTGCTGCGCCACTTCTTCTCTTTGTGCCTCGTCGATCCCACCCAATGCTCAGGGTGCGTGAGCTTCATTGCCGCACCAGAAACATCAGCTTTAGGGATTGATTTCATCCTTCCTCTGTCCGTGCCTGGGTCCCTTGAGCGGTGGCTGTACGTGGATGTAGGGGTGCCCAGCCCCCTGCTTTGGGAGCCAAAGTCGCCCGCTGTCCCCAATTCAGACTGGGGCCAGCAGACGCTCACGAGCCCCCGGCTCATCTTCGTGTGGCATCGCTTCGCGTTCTTGAGGGCGCTTGGTGTGATGGCGCCCAAGGTGGTGAAGGAGTTCCTGCTATGCCGCATTGCTCCTCTCCAGCGCCACTCCTGTCGGATGTGGTCCTTCAGCGGGCGTGAAGATCGCATGAGGCTCCAGGAGGAGGACCTGACGCCCGAAGCACTGAGGAAGGTGCTCTTGGTCTTGACTGGGGATCCTTCCCCCGGCAGCGTCTGGCATGGGGGGGCTTTGCTGTACCTTTGCTCGAACAGGGGCGATTTCGTGAAGCAGATGCCCGGCTTCGACGAATGGGGGCTGCGCCCCGCCAACCTCAGGGGTCCTCGCGAGAACCTAGTGATGGTGACTGCCCTCCTAGTCGCCCGCGGTCCTTCCTTGAGTGGCGGAGCAGGGAGGCATGGGCCGCCGGAGGCTGAGGGGGCCCCCGCCAGAGTGACGACGCCAGGCGGCACTTCTGAGGGGGCAGCTCCTGAGGCCCGTACTGCTGCGGCTGGAGGTGCTGAGCCGCTTCCTGCGGCGCCTGTGGTTGAGGCCCCTGGGCCCCCAGCTATCCTTCTTGGTGAGGCGACCAGCGGCGTGCATCAGGACGACGCACCAGACGCTGGGCATCTTGACGCTTCTTCCTCATCGCAGGCTGACCCCTGCGCTCAACTCCTGGGTCGCTTCCGTGTGGACTTCGAGGCTCTCCGGAGAAAAAGGGAGGCCTTGGGTGACGATTACCCTTACCGCCTGCTGAAGCGCCAGAAGTATTTCACCATTGATGAGTAAGCCTTCTACTTTCCCAGCTCCTGATCCTCCCGTTGCTTTGGCTGATCCTTGCTCTCCAGGGCCCTTCCTGCCGAGCTCGCGGAGATGGCTAAGGAGCCATCCCCCCAGGCTCCGCCCTCTCCACCGCCTTCGAGCGCTCCGAGTTCCAGCAGAGCCCTCTCGGTGAGGCCGGCTGGAGAGGTGAGCCATCATGTGGTGCATCGCGGCCCTGCGCGCCTCGCGACCCTCCTTCGTGAGCCTCCTCGGGGCATAGCCAGCCTGCCTTGGGCCTCGAGTCTGATCATGGATGGCGATTGGCTGAGGTCGGCTCTGCGCTCTTCACTTGGGGAGGGGCCGACCCCTGGCCGGACTTCTGGCTAGGCGTGCCCGGCCATAACGAGGGCGCCAGCCCCCAGCCCCCTGCCCAGAGGGGGAGTGCTGATTCGTGGCCCCCGACGCTTACTTGGGGCGGATGATGATGCTGAAGACGTGCTCGAGCGCGCCCGCAGGCGTCGAGTCCTTTGCCAAGGGTTTCTCCGGAGGGCGGCTGACGTGGTGAGCTAGCTTGGTGAAGAGCTTGACGATGAAGACGTGCGCCTTGAGGCTGAGGGCCTGCGCCTGGCCGAAGAGAGGCGCAAGCTGGAGGCGGCCGTTGCCCTGGCGCGCCACCAGCGTGACCTCGACAACAAGGAGGCCGAGGCGTTGTTGGCGGCCTCTCGGGAGGCCCATTCCCGGGCCGTCGAGGAGGCCCGAGAGGCTGACCGACGGCACGAGGCATCGGAGGAGTGGGCGCAGGAACTCTTGGCCCTGTGCCACTCCCTGGAGCAGCAAGTGGAGCTGCGGGAGACGGCCCTTGCATCGATGAAGGTGGCTTCGGTCAACCAGGTAGAGCTCCTGAGGCGTGAGGAGGCACTAACGCTGGAAGCTGCTGAGCGCGCACGTGATCTTGAACGTCTGGAGACAAGAGAGCGCTTGGTGACACAGGCGGAGGATGACGTCGCTGCGCGCGAGGCCTGAGCCATAGCGGAGGTTGATCGTGGGGTGGCGACGACCCGCTTGAACCTTGAGCGCGAGTTTGACGAGAGGCTGAAGTTGATCCGGGTCGAGGCTGAAGGCAGGACCGCCGCCCTGAGGGCCAAGCTGGAGGAAGTGACGCGGCGGGCCGACGCTTCCCGTGGTGCCCTTGACGTAGCACAGGAGGAGCTGACTACCTCCCGTGCCGAGGCGCTTCTTCTCCGCCAGCGGGTGGACGAGGCTGAGGCCGTTACGCGGCAAAACGAGGACGAGATACTCCAACGGCAGATTCTGGAGCACGAGCACGGCCCCATGCTCGCCGGGCTCTGGAAGAGAGCCAACACGGCCTTGGGTAACATCTGCGAGGTGGCTGTTGCCCAGCCCCACACAGTCAACTATGCTGGCAATCTTCAGTTCTTCACCAATGTGGTAACGCAGCTGGAGGCACGCTCGGTTGGAGCCCACAGGCTGGTGGAGGAGAGGAGTCGCGCCCTGCTCGGGCGCGCCTTCTCTCATGTCTTCAGCCACCTTCAGAACATGTTCCCCAACTTCGACTTTGACGCCACCATCGCTCCAGTACCCCAGGCCGTCCGGGGCGACCTGGCGCGCTGGGTGGAAGACAACGTGGACGCCCTTGTCAGGGCCTTCGCTTTTGATAACGACAACGCGGTTGTGGCTGCTGATGAAGGTGACGTGGTGAACGGCCCTGGCGCCGCCGCCGGCGATGCGGAGGGCGATGGCGAGGCCAGCGAGGCCAGCGATGATTCAGGAGGCGCCCCTGATGATGCATTGGGGGATTTATCCGACTGACCGTGTGTTGTCCCTGCTTCCTTACCCTGCATAGACAGAGTTCGGGCCTTGCCCTGAAGGTTGTAAGAGCATTTTGGGAGGGGGAGCCCTCATGTAAAAACTCGTATTCAGCGTAACAGTAGATGCAATATCACTCATACGCCTGCACCAAGCGACTGATTTCGTGACGAGCTGGTTGGCTTGTTTACCTTCGACCCGCGTGGGCCTCGAGCTAGCCTGCGGAGGGCTGTGATGCCTCGAGCATCTTCTGAACGAGCCCATAAAACCTGTAATGAAAACCTCCGGAGAGGGCACGGCGACGACAGTCTGGGCTGCACGCAAGCTAGGCCTGGCCCGGCTCGTGATGGGCTCGGGAGGGGAGGCACCTGAGGCGAAGCGGTAACCAGAACGCGAGAGATTGCTCGAATGAGACTAAACACCCCTTCCCCGAACACATGCAAATCCTTGAGCTCAAATTCAACTTAAATTCAACGGGGGGAAACGGCAACCAAGGGGGAAAAGCAACAAAAAGCAGAAAAAAGTCCGCGTCCGGCACCTAGTCTAGTCTTGGACGTCTTCTCACCAGCGCGGAGCTAAGTGCTGCCACTTGGCGTGGGAGGGAGCCCAAGGGCCTGAGGCCGGCACCCCTGAGACTCCGGGGTGTGTACAACCCCACTCATTATTACGTGAGAGTGTCACGGGGCGGCGAGCTTCACAGACACTGGGCCTTCTTCACAGGTACCGGCCTTGCTTCATATCGCCAGACGAGGGCCCCGCCTAGCACCACACTCTAGTGCCACCAACGACGACCGGAAACCAGGATGCCACTGATGGGGTAGAGCGGTCGCTAGCGGTTCCCCCGACGACCACAGGTCCTCTGCCAGGGGCAGGCTCTAGGGCACCTCCCCAGCAGAGGGCCTACCTCTTGAGGACGCCTTGCTCCGAACGCCGCAGTGGTGATGTTGGATCTTGGCCCCTTTCCTGCATCCCCCGGCGCCCTCCTCCTGAGGGGTAGGAAGGTGCGATAGTGGGTCAGCCGCCCGTTGTCGTGACCTGCACCTCCTGCGATCCATGGTTGGCGTATGCCTGCTCCTGAGGAATTACTGGTACCTGATACTCGTTGTTTCCAGTGTAGCTGACGGGGCCTCCTCGGGGCTCCTGGAAGAGTTCAGCTTCTGGCGTCTCGTCCTCCCAGCTTGGGCCGAGGAGCGAGCCTTGTTCGTCCTCATGTGTGCGCCCTTGGTCCATCATGTGGGGCACGTACTCTTTTGGGGTCGCCACTCCGAAGGTCGCGCCGTAGCGCTCTGCGTGCCAAGTAGTTCTGCTTGATGTGCCCACCTGGGGGTGATAGCGCGGCGGCCCACCTGGGTCGCGGGTTGTGGCGAGTCCTTCTTCGATGGCCGGGGGTAGAGGCAGCGCCACTGCTGGCCCGGGGCTGACGGCCTGGCTGGTGTTGGGGTGGTCTTGGAGTCCGCTTGGGGCTGCACGGGAGTGCATGGAGCCCCCGTGCGGACCACCCTGGACCTGAGGTGGGAGTTGGGTGCAGAAGGGGGGAGCCCCCGAGGCGGCAAAGCCCAGGAGCTCTGCCACCCGCTCTAGCAGCACGTCGCCACCGCCTTCTAGCAGCCTGCACTGCAGCAGCTCTCGGGCCACGGTGAGCGCGGCCCTCGAGTTTGCCTGCTCCCGTCGGGTGTACGGCGCTGTGGCCGCGGCATGGTGGGAGGCCCTCGCCGCCGACCGCGCCTGCCGCGTCGTGAGAGCTGTTGCTGCCTGTCCGCGCCGCCCGCGGCCTGCAGCGCTCTGCGGACCGCGAGCTGCCCGGGGCGTGGGGTTGCCCGGAGCGAGCGGTTCTGCGTGGGTGGGCCAGGCCGCCCAGGGATCGGGGTTGCCTGCCTGGTCACCAGACATGATGATGACGAGGCGACGGGACGTGAAGCGGCAGAAGGTGGATTCCGGCGCACCCCTACCTGGCGCGCCAAATATTGGATTTCAGGTTCCGGCAGACCCTCTAGGTTCGAACTCTGGGGTGCGCGCGGAGATTTCACCCTCTGCCTACCTACACCTCACCGCCTCGCTATGATCTAAGCAATCAAAGGAACAGCACAAGAGACACAGAGTGTATACTGGTTCAGGCCACCATTGTGGTGTAATACCCTACTCCAGTGTGTGGTGTGGTGGATTGCCTCTTGGGCTGGTGATGAACAATACAAGGGAGAACAACCTCGCGAGGGTCTGTCCTTGGCTGGTGCGATGAACTACTAGGGGGAGTTCAGTCGCTCTCTCTACTGGTTTCCTGGTGAGGATCCCATTCTCTCCTCTCTTCTCTCTGTTCTCGTTCCTATCTGTCTTTGTCGCTCTCCGTCTCCGTTCTCATCTCTTGTAGTGGCTAGTCCTATTTATAGGCAAAGTCCCTGGGCTCCTCCCAAATATTGAGCGGGAAGGGCGCCAACAATTGGCCATTTTGAAGGGGAACATCTAGTACACTTATCCTGAGTAAAGTTGGTCCTCGCCTGCTTAAGGCTCTGGTGGTGACGCCGGCTTGGGCTCCACGATGACCTCCATCCGGCCGTTCCGCTGGTCTTGGTCTTGTTGCACCGAAATGGATGCCTTTGCTTGATCCTCTCACCTGCGCTTGCTCCCTTTGCACCAAAGAGGAAAGAAGGACACTACGCGGGCTGGCGCCCGCCTGGCGCCCTTGGTCGTCATGGCTTGCGTCATGGGCACCTCGTGAGGTACCCCGCCTTGATCTCTCCGCCTCCTCGCGAGCCAGCCTGACGAGGCCGTGCCTGAGGAAGCCTCCTGTCGTCCGCCCCGCGAGGCTTGGCCCCTCGCGAGGGTCTTGAGCTCGTGCTGATGAAGATGGGCCATGTTGGGCCGCCCCTTGAGCCACGCCGCAGGCCGCAGGCAGGCAAGTCTGGGGACCCCCATTCCCAGAACGCCGACAGTGAGCAACCTATATGATGCAACAATAACAAGCACACAAGCAAGCAAGGGAAAGACCACAATAAAACTTGCACAAGTAAAGGTAAGAGATAACCAAGAGTGGAACCGGTGGAGATGATGATGTGTTACAAAACTTCCTTCCCTTTGAGGGGAAGTACGTCTCTGTTGGAGGGGTGTGGAGGCACAATACTCCCCAAGAAGCCACTAGGGCCACCGTATTCTCCTCACGCCCTCACACAATGCGAGATGCCGTGATTCCACTATTGGTGCCCTTGGAGGCGGCGACCGAACCTTTACTAACAAGGTTGGGGCTATCTCCACAACTTAATTGGAGGCTCCCAATGACACCACGAAGCTTCACCACAATGGACTATGGCTCCGCGGTGACCTCAACCGTCTAGGGTGCTCAAACACCCAAGAGTAACCAGATCTGCAAGGGATTAGTGGGGGGAATCAAATTTCTCTTGGTGGAAGTGTAGATTGGGGCCTTCTCAACCAATCCCGAGCAAATCAACAAGTTTGATTGGCTAGGGAGAGAGATCGGGCGAAAATGGAGCTTGGAGCAGCAATGGAGCTTGGGGATGGAAGATGTAGGTCTTCTTGGAGAAGAAGACCCCTTTATACAGTGGGAGGACAATTCCAACCTTTACCCACTACTTAGCCCGCGACCCGCGGTACTACCGCACCTCTAGAGAGGTACTACCACACGGGCCTGTGGTACTACCGCGGGGGCTCGTGGTACTACCGTGGGTGCGGTAGAGCCTGGACCCGACCAGATGAGTACCGATAGTGTGCGGTAGAACCGCTGGCACGGTACTTCCGCGACCTTGTGCGGTACTACCGCATGGGAACCACTTTCCAGGCGCGGTAGGCACGGATATAAAAAATTACATCCATGACTACAAGCGCTGAGAATTTATCCATGCAAAAAGTCCGACACGGTACTACCGCAACCCAGGTGCGGTACTACTGTCGGTGTCAAAACTGGCGGATCTCGGGTAGGGGGTCCCGATCTGTGCCTCTTAGGCTGATGGTAATAGGAAGCACGGGACACAATGTTTACCCAGGTTCGGGCCCTCTCGATGGAGGTAAAACCCTACTTCCTGCTTGATTAATATTGAACATACGAGTAGTACAAGAGTAGATCTACCACGAGATCGTAGAGGCTAAACCCTAGAAGCTAGCCTATGATGGTATGATTGTAATTGTGATCGGCCTTCTAAGGACCATCTTCTCCGGTTTATATAGACAACGGAGAGGGCTAGGGTTTACATGGAGTCAGCTACAAGGAAGGAAATACAATATCCGGATCGCCAAGCTTGTCTTCCACGCAAAGGAGAGTCCCATCCGGACACGGGACGAAGCCTTGAGTCTTGTATCTTCATGCTCCAATAGTCCGGACGATGTATATAGTCCGGCTGCCCGAATACCCCCTAATCCAGGACTCCCTCAGTAGCCCCTGAACCAGGCTTCAATGACGATGAGTCCGGCGCGCAGTCTTGTCTTCGGCATTGCAAGGCAGGTTCCTTCTCCGAATACTCCAAAGTTATTATCTAACACGTAGACCGTGTCCGGATCTGCAAGATGATCCTCGCATACCATTATAGGGAACACAGCTTAAATCCGATTTGCTGGCAATCTTAGTGCGTCATGCCCTTGCATCATGGCCCGGCTCAACACGAACCGGTATCTCTTGGCCCACCTCGACTCGCGTTGCGAGGCGGTTTTATTGGCACACCCTGCCAGAGCAGAGATCGTGCTCCTCTTATTATGGGATCTTCCATTAATATGGGCGTGTGCAACCCCACGACGACCGTTGGTATGACTCCGTGAGCTTTTAGATAAGTCTCAAGCGGTCACGCTGAGGACTCTTGATATTCACTCCCTTTATAAAGGGGCCGAGGCCTATACCTCTTCTCTACCACCCTTGCGCCCTTTCGCATCTCTAGTTCTAACACCCGAAACCGAAGCTCAAACAACCCAGATCCTCCAATATGTCCGGACCCAATTCTCAGGGCTGGTGGGTGGCCTCCTCGATCCAGAAGGAGGACATTGCGAGGCTTAGGGAGGTCGGATATCTGACCGCCAACATCCAGCACAGGCTTCCCGCTCCAGGGCAGGTCATCCCTACGCCGGAGCCCAATGAGAGCGTCGTGTTTGTTCCTCACTTCCTCCACGGCTTGGGCCTCACCCTAGATATCTTTGTGAGGGGGCTCATGTTTTATTACGGGTTAGATTTTCATGATCTAGCTTCGAACGCTATCCTCCATATCTCGTTGTTCATCATTGTGTGTGAGGATTTTCTCCACGTCGCTCCACACTTCGGCTTATGGCTTAAGACCTTCAATGTGAAGCCGAAGATGATCAAGGGGCGACGTGCGGAGTGCGGAGGTGCCATAATAAGCAGGAACGCCGATGCTCCATGGCCAGAGGGTTCTTTCCTAGAAGTATCTGATATATGGTAGCGGAGGTGGTTTTATTTCATGGATCCCAGAGGCACAAAGTGGGTGGCCGCCCCCGAGTTCCGCTTTGGCCCTCCGTCGCAATTGGCATCATGGACCGACGTAGGATGGAGTTGGGGGCCCGCTGGTGATGTACCAATACTGCAGGGCCGTATCCGTGAGCTTCTTGAGAAGGACATTAACCTTGTCAGCATAATTCAAGTAATGCTAATCCGACAGATGTTGCCTTGCAAACGCCAGCCTCTCCGGATGTGGGAATTCAATCCAGAAGGTCCGCGGACTATTAAGCACTTCTTCGGCCTGACGCTCGAAGGGATGTGTAAATTATTCTTCGGACCACAAGTAAAGTGTCCGGACACCATCGAGGATGCGGGCCTAAGTTGCAACTGCCTAGATGCCCAAGTAAGTAACTCTAAAGCCGAACACTTCGCTTTTATTTATCATAGTCATCATTCTGAAAACCCTCTGTGGCCAGGAATGGCTCAACAAGGTGGAGAGAATCAGGTGTCCGGCACCACTTCCCGAAGGCTTGCCTAGTCCTACCATAGCCAAGATGCTTGGCCGGGTTCTTAGCAAGATGCCTTCAGGGAAAGGAGAAGAAAAGGACAGTGAAGCCGAACTTCACACCCTGCGCATCCGAACCGGGGGAATTACTTCCTCCCCAAAGGAGAATAGTCGTGGAGGGGAGTCCAAGGCCTCCTCCCCGTGCGGGAAGAAAAGGACTGCCTCTGAAGAATTGGAGGTGGAGGTGCCCAAGCAGGGGAGGAAAGCGTCGCCAGGGGGCTCTGCCCCAACAGGCGTCCTCACCACGTCATGCCCACCAATGGGCCAGCCCTCCACCGAGCTGCGAGTTAACCATTAATTCAAAAGTATTGTATTTCTCCAAGATCAATAACCAGGATTCATTTTTTGTAGTCCGGCTAGCAGCTCTTCTCAACAGAGTTCGTCTTCGGGGGACCTTCGTCCGGAGATGATGGA
This sequence comes from Triticum dicoccoides, assembly GCF_002162155.2. Taxonomy (NCBI): domain Eukaryota; kingdom Viridiplantae; phylum Streptophyta; class Magnoliopsida; order Poales; family Poaceae; genus Triticum; species Triticum dicoccoides. The sequence goes on along the minus strand of NC_041381.1, from coordinate 372,435,365 downwards.
GAGCAAGACCCCACCCACCTCTCCGCCTCATGAGGCGGGCGACACCAAGGTGTCATCACAGAGGAGCCCGGATGTGCCGAAGCCGGAAGCTAATATGTCAGCTGCCCTGAGCCCGAAGCGTTCGGCTCCCATGGGGGGGGGGGGCGATGAGAAGGGTCCGACATAGTTTGGTGTCCAGCCGGACATACTGACGGGACTTCTGGAGCGAGCTGCGCTCTCGGAGGAGCACCGCTCACTAATGAGCACGGTGCTCAAGAAGATTTCATCCGCCACAAGCGGTTTGAATGAAGCATTTACGAGCCTGCTCGGAGGCTTTGAGGTATGTAGTGAAAAATACACTATTTTAGCCGTGAGGCACGCGCTAGGTGTGCTCCATATGGATAGTAGCCCCTGAGACTCTAGTTGCCCGCCCTAGGCGGCAAACGGGGGATCATAGTGTGTAAGTAATGATTGCGCTGTACATATGCGCAAATGTCTAAGGGTCCAGCCACCAACCAGTCTGTGGAAGTTGCCAAACTAAGGAGGCAGATCGGATCTATTGATGCCGATATTGCGCTGGTGAACGAGCGGCTGAACGAATCACAAGGTATGTGCTCTACTTTTCCTTATTATGTTGTATAGGAAAATATGAGAGGGGCATAATATTAATGTGACATGTTTGGGCTGCAGACAGAGCTGCTGCCGTGGAAGCCCTGAGGGAGGAACTTGCCCAAGCCAAAGAACAAGCTTGGGCTAGCAATGCGGCTGCCCTAAAGGCGGCCGAAGAGTTGAGAGCCGAATAGGCTGCTCATCGCCGAAGCGAGGAAAAGATAGCCGAAATGGCTGTGGAGTTGAAGAATGCCGCCGACCGGTATGAGCTTGTTGAAAAGGAGAATCAGGTTAATTCGGCTGACCTGAACAAAGCACTTAACACCACCAAGGAGATGCGGACCGAAGTCAGGGATGTGCGGGAGGAGCTCTGACAGGCCGGTGAAATAGTGGCTAGAGGCTCCTACCCATTGCAGACGAAGTGTTTGGATCCGAAGTATGCTCCCCTGGATGGACGCTGGAGTCCTGAAGATACGTATGCGGACTTGGCGAAGAGTACAGCCGATGCAGCCAGGTTTTTCGAGAATGAAGGTGATAAAGAAGTGGAGAAGCTTTTTTGGTCGCAGTTCAATGCTCCCGCGCGCCCGCTGCCGTTGAGTGAGCAGATGGCTGCTGTGGCGGAACTTCATAGGCTGTCCGGGCTTGCCATGTGATCTGTAATAGACCATCTGTGGCTGAAGGAGCCGAAGCCGGACAGTTACTTTGGTTTGGTGCAACAATTCCTCAGGGCCGTATCTCAGATCGACGCCATGAGAAGGTCGGCATCCATAGAGGGTGCACGAATGGCTCTTGCTCATCTTAAAGCATTTTGGACAGATATGGAGGCCAACATTGTGGTGACCCAGAATCCGGCGGGAGGCCAGGATCCGGCCGAGCACTACTTGGAGCAGGTAACAGAAGGTGCCCGCTTAATAGGGGCGCAGTGCTCGAAGAATGTCTTGTTCGAGTGACAAATCAAGTCATTATAAAAACAATGTTATTTTGATTACAAGGCTATATTTATTCTTTTTGCCTGAAAGTATTATTGTGTCTCCTGCGCGGCCGATTTTATGTATATGTGTAATCCGAAAGTTAGCAGTCGTTGGCTTCAGCCCCCATGCATACAATGCGGGGGTGTTCGCAAAAAATATGCATAATCACACTTGATCCAACGTCTTGGTCCATTAAGGAGGTGATCGCACGTCGAACTAGGCAACCGGACTATATAGTTGTAACGCTTTCGCTTAGCCATGTGATTTTAACGGTGCGGCTACTATGTAGCCCCTGGTACCTTCGCGTACATCCGAATACGGGTGCGTGTGTACACGACTGGGAAACGGTCCTTCATTAATGCGGAGGAATCCTAAAGATTCCGATAAGTCTTCGAGTGGTTGAACAATCTCTCATTGTATCATGACAGTCAGTTTTCGACTTTCCCTACTGAGGTGCTCGTCCGGCATAACCGGGGCACAGTCGCAGTAGTTCTCCTTTGGCCGCCTTAGCCGATAAGAACGGAACATAAGGCGCAAATCCAGGAGCCGGGCAAACCCAACATTTGACCAAATACATGACTCGGAGCTGATGCATATAAGACCAAACTCGTGATGCCGAACACTCCCGAAGGTATTTAGACTTAATAGCAAAAAATGGGCTGAAGAGCGCCCTTTCATTATAAACCCTGTATTTCCAGGTACGTGCATCGGCCTGCCGTGGCGAAATTCCAATAACGGCAGTATTCTCTATGGGTATAGTACCCATGGGATGTGTGAACAACAAGAGGCAATATAAAAGCTTTACATAGGGGCTTAATCTAAAGAGAAACCTTTGAGCGGGACCCTACTGCACGTCTGCGCCTTTGTCTTCGTTGTGCCGTTTCCTGGAAGGGTATCACACGCATTGTGTCTGTAAAGAAAAACTCGTGTAAAACGAGTACGACTTAAGCGTGCGATGGAGGATATAAGTGTAAGGTACAGGCTTGTAAATAAGTTCATGCCAACGGTGGGGTTTTATTAAATATTTATAGCCCCTAGTGTCCTCTATGGGATTACATATACGGCACCCTGGCTTACTTTTGTCCGGGCTGCCGGACTCGTCTAACCATGTCCGTGGTCTTAACGACCATTCATGTTTTTGGGTACCGGAGGCTGCCTAGAGTCCGGCCGCTAGGGCCGTCGCGGATTCCTCCGCGCCTGTAGAGCGCTCTGCATTTCCGTTAACGGTGATGACGCCACGTGGACCGGCATCTTGAGTATAAGGTAGGCATAGTGTGGCACTGCGTTGAAGCGGGTGAAGGCTGCTCTTCCAAGCAATGCGTGATAGCCGCTTTGGAAGGGTGCGATGGTGAAGAGTAGTTCTTCGCTTCTGGAGTTGCCTAGGGAGCCAAATGTTACCTCCAGTATGACGGAGCCCCTGCCGTAGGCTTCAACGCCTGGTATCACCCCTTCAAAGGTGGTGTTGCTTTGGATAATTCTGGATGGGTCTATCCCCATCCTATGGACCGTGTCCTGGTATATTAAATTGAGACTGCTGCCGCCGTCCATGAGGACGTTGGTGAGATGGTATCCGTCGGTTATTGGGTCAAGCACCAAGGCCTCTGATCCTCCGTGCTGAATAATAGCCAAGCAGTCCGTGTGATCGAAGGTGACCGGACAAGCCATCTAGTAGTTAGGTGTGGGTACGATGGGCTCTATAGCGTATGCGTCTCTGAGCGCGTTCATGCCTTCTCGGGGATGTGTGAGTTGCGTGGATCATGTTTACTGTTTTAACCTCTGGTGGGAATTTTTTCTGTCCCCCTGTGTTCGGCTGACGAGGTTCATCCTCGTCGTCACTTGGTGTTTCCCTTCCCTTGTGTTCGGCATTTAATTTGCCGGCCTGCTTGAAGACCCAACACTCTCTGTGCGTGTGGTTCGCAGGTTTGTCAGGGCTGCCATGAATTTGGCACAGTCTGTCCAGGACTCTGTTCAGACCGGATGGTCCCTCCTTACTTTCTTTAAATGGCTTTTTTTGCTGATCGGGTCGAGAGCCCCTGAATCCGGCGTTGATCGTTGTGTTGTCCGGGCTTTTTTTGTTGTTTTGGCGTTTGTTTTTATTACGCCATGGCTTCGCATTGCCATCCCTTACTTCAGATGTGCTTGGGTCGCTGGTGCCTTTACGGGCCAACCAGCTATCTTCACCCGCGCAAAAGTGGGTCATAAGGCTTGTTAAGGCTGCCATTGTCCTTGGCTTTTCTTGGCCGAGGTGTCTGGCGAGCCACTCGTCACGGATGCTGTGTTTGAATGCCGCTAAGGCTTCGGCGTCCGGACAATCAACAATTTGATTCTTCTTAGTGAGGAATCCGTTCCAAAGTTTGTGGGCGGACTCTCCGGGCTGTTGGATTATGTGACTTAAATCGTCCGCATCCGGAGGCCGGACATAAGTCCCTTGAATATTGGCCCTGAAAGCATCCTCAAGTTCCTCCCAACTTCCAATTGAATTTTCGGGGAGGCTTTTCAACCAGTGTCGAGCTGGTCCCTTCAACTTGAGGGGAAGGTATTTGATGGCGTGGAGGTCATCCCCACAAGCCATATGAATATGCAGGATAAAATCCTCGATCCAGACCCCTGGGTCTGTCGTTTCGTCGTATGCCTCTATGTTCATAGGTTTAAAACCCTGTTTGAATTCATGGTCCAATACTTCTTCGGTGATGCACAGGGGGTGGGCAGCCCCTTTGTATCTGGACGCTCTGTGGCATGCCGTCAGCTGTTGTTGTGTCCGGTGTTTATTCCGAACTGGTATTCGATTGGTATAATCATTTTGGTGACCATAGTCCCGCGCCGGGGTGTGTCCTTTAGATCCGTAGATGGATGTAGCCGCGCCGGCTTTCTTGTCCAGGTGTTCACACAAATCGTGTGAGGCGTCGGTAGTTGCTCTGTTGTGGTTATGAAGTGATGCGTCTGTCCTCCTAGTCGTGTTTCCTTTTGGTGGAGCGGCCTCGTCGTCGAATTCCGACAGTAGCATGCGTTTTGGATAGCTCTTTGTATGGTGATCGTCGCCGTATCTTTCTTTGGTGTCTAGCACTTTATTCCACCTGCGATTGAGCGTTTCCTGTGCGGCTTTTAGCCGTTGCTTATGCTTCTTTAGACTTCTCGCGGTGACCATAAGCTTTCTACGGAGGTTATCTCGTTCCACGTGTTTTTCCGGGATGATGAATGCATCGTCAATTGGACTGTGTTCTTGCCCTGGGGCGGTTTGATGAGCTCGTCCCTCGGGATCATTGTGATCGGGTGTCTGCTCTGAACTGTGTTCAGCGTGACCTGGCTCGTCCTGCTCCATCGCTAGGTCCGTATGGTCCTTGTTACCTTCAGAGTTGACTGGGGTGTTGATCTTTCTGGCGCTCTTGTTGCTATTTTTACTGTTGCTGGACTTGGAACGGCGTCTGAGCCGTCGCTTTGGTTTTTGCCCGGGGGTTTTGTCTTCCAGATTGTCCTTTTTGTCACCTTTGTCTTCTTTGGGGGTGTCTACCATGTAGACGTCATATGATGAAGTGGCTGTCCAGCGCCCCGTGGGCGGTGGTTCCAGATCGTCTCCTACATCGTCGTCCATACCGTCGATGTTATTGGGGTCAGAGTCAAGCATGTCTGTTAGGTCATCGACGGTCGCTATAAAGTGGGTGGTGGGTGGGTTGCGATTTTCTTCGTCTTCTGTATCCCACACGGGCCGGACATAGTTCGGCCAGGAGTCTTCTGACAGAGAGAGAGAGACCTTAATGAATTTAGCACAACTCCGAAGGCTGAGTGCTGAAAGATATCCACGGCGACAAATTCCATAACCGGGGCCCAGCTAGATTCGATGGCTCGGGTGCGCGCGGTCCGGAACACACGACCGGAGATGAGTCCGGGGTCCGGATATATAGATCTCTTTAGGAGAGGAGTCTATGTTCGGCTCTAAAGCCGATGAGTGTGCGGTCTTTGGGGGCGGGGTCCATCCACCCGTCCTCAGAAGGCACGGCCTGCTCTAGAACAAGGTTTGGAGCAGTGGTAGGTGCGATGTTCCGAATACTGTACGACTGCTGACCTAGGTCATGCTCGTCGTGATTGTTTGGCATGCCTGACACGGGCCCAAATCTGTCACGGATCAAGTCTCCGCGGATGTAGGGGCTGTAGTTTTGGGTTCCAAACCTGACCTGATGGCCAGGGGCGTAGCTATCGATCTGCTCCAGATGGCCAAGCGAGTTGGCCCGCAGTGCGAAACCGCCGAACACGAAGATCTATTCGGGGAGAAAAGTCTCACCCAGGGCAGCGTGGTTGAAGGTTGGGGAAGCCATCTAGCCTTGCAGTGACGACACAGAGGAACTCTCAATGAAAGCACCAATGTCGGTGTCAAAACCGGTGGATCTCGGGTAGGGGGTCTTGATCTGTGCGTGTTAGGTTGATGGTAACAGGAAGCAAGGGACACAATGTTTACCCAGGTTTGTGCCCTCTCGATGGAGGTAAAACCCTACTTCCTGCTTGATTAATATTGAAGATACGAGTAGTACAAGAGTAGATCTACCACGAGATCGTAGATGCTAAACCCTAGAAGCTAGCCTATGATGGTATGATTGTAATTGTGATCGGCCTTCTAAGGACCATCCTCTCTGGTTTATATAGACAGTGGAGAGGGCTAGGGTTTACATGGAGTCGGCTACAAGGAAGGAAATACAATATCCGGATCGCCAAGCTTGTCTTCCATGCAAAGGAGAGTCCCATCCGTACACGGGACGAAGACTTGAGTCTTGTATCTTCACGCTCCAATAGTCCGGATGATGTATATAGTCCGGCTGTCTGGATACCCCCTAATCCAGGACTCCCTCAACTACCGTGTAGGGTGTGGATGTAAAAAATTACATCCGCCCCTACCTCTGCTCATGCCGCTGTGGCTGGCCAGGTGGCACGGTACTACCGCACTGGGCGCGGATGTAAAAAATTGCATCCGCCCCTACTACCACTTGCGCAGCAGCGCCAGGCCAGAGCTCACTGTACTACCGCTCAGAAGGAGCGGTACTACCGTGGGCGCCCATGGTACTACCATGCCGGAGCCCAGTACTACCGCTGGTGCCTGCGGTAGTACCGCTCTGGGGAGCAGTATTACCGCCAGACTATGAACAACAACACTAGGAGTCCTTCATTCTGCAGAGACACGGTGAGACGGAGAAAGCTCCAAAGAGCCAAAGGAAAGGTGGTGCAAAAATGAATGTGTGTACGTGAGATTCCACCCAAACCTTTCCAACGCGGACCCCCTCTTAATAGTACGGCTTTCCTATGACTCAAATCCACCAAAAAGAAATGTAGAGAAATGTCGTCTTCAATAATCTTTGGGGGGCAACAAATCGTCTTGTGTTCAGTCATGATATATCTGAAAAGCTCAATGCACACGATTAGTCCGCAAAAGCATTGTTATCAATCATCAAAACTACTAAGGGATAAGTATGCCCTTACAAACGTGAGACCTAAATGTTATTGTGAATATGGTTAGTTCATAATCTTTGCTGAAATCTTGAATATTGGCTTTACATATTTGCAACAACAAGATCAAACAGAGTTTGTAAAAGTTTTTCTTTATCACTTTCAGTTTATCAACTAAATGGCTTGAGGACAAGCAATGGGTTAAGCTTGGGCGAGTTGATACATCTCCATCATATCTACTTTTCCAAACTCTTTTGCCCTTGTTTTGGACTCTAATTTGCATGGTTTTAATGGAATTAACCTGGACTGACGCTATTTTCAATCGAATTGCCATGGTGTTATTTTTGTGCAGAAATAAAAGTTCTCGGAATGACCTGAAACTTCACGGAGATTATTTTTGGAATAAATAAAAATATTGGCAAAAGAATCAACTAGAGGGGACCCACCGAGGGAGTCCTGGATTAGGGGGTCCTCGGACAGCCGGACTATATACTTTGGCCGGACTGTTTGACTATGAAGATACAAGATTGAAGACTTCGTCCCGTGTCCGGGTGGGACTCTCCTTTGCGTGGAAGGAAAGCTTGGCAATTCGGATATGTAGATCTCCTTCTCTGTAACCGACTCTGTGTAACCCTAGCCCCCTCCGATGTCTATATAAACCAGAGGGTTTAGTCCGTAGGACAAGAACAACAATCATAATCATAGGCTAGCTTCTAGGGTTTAGCCTCTACGATCTCGTGGTAGATCAACTCTTGTAATACTCATATCATCAAGATTAATCAAGCAGGAAGTAGGGTATTACCTCCATCGAGAGGGCCCGAACCTGGGTAAACATCGTGTCCCCCGCCTCCTGTTACCATTAGCCTTAGACGCACAGTTTGGGACCCCCTACCCGAGATCCGCCGGTTTTGACACCGACATTGGTGCTTTCATTGAGAGTTCATCTGTGTCGTCACGTAAAGGCTTGATGGATCCTTCAATCAGCTACAACGGCGCAGTCCAGGGTGAGGTTTTCCTCCCCGGCCAGATCTTCATATTCGGCGGCTTCATACTACGGGCCAACTCGCTTGGCCACCTAGAGCAGATTGATAGCTACGCCCCTGGCCATCAGGTCAGGTTTGGAAGCTTGAACTACACTGGCGACATCCGCGGAGACTTGATCTTTGACGAATTCGATCCCATGTCAGGTGTGCCGAACAGTCATGACGAGCATGACTTAGATCTATTTTCGGGCGGTGTTTGGGAGATCACACCTGCAGCCGCCCCGGCCCCTAATCCGGAGCAGATCATGCCATCCGAGGACGGGTGGATGGACCCCGCCACGGAGGCCGCACACTCATCGGCGATAGAGCCGAACATAGACTTCACCTCCAATGAGATCCGTGTCGTCGGACCCTCGGACTCGTCTCCGGCCATAGGCTCCGAACCGTGTGCATCTGCGCTTATCGAATCTGATTGGGCATTGATCATAGAGTTTACCTCCGCGGATATCTTTCAGCACTCGCCCTTGGGCGACGTGTTAAATTCGTTGAAGTCTCTCTCTTTGTTAGGAGACTCTTGGCCGAACTATGTCTGGCCTGAGTGGGAAGCGGACGCCAAAGAAATTAGTTCCCCACCCACCACCCACTTTATAGCCACTGTTGATGATTTAACCGACATGCTCGACTTTGATTCCGAAGACATCGACGGTACGGACGATGATGCGGAAGAAGAACATGAACCACCGCCCATAGGGCACTGGACAGCCACCTCATCATATGATATATACATGGTGGACACACCCAAAGAAAGCGATGGCGATGAGGCAACGGAGGATAATCCCCCTGAGAAGCAATCTAAGCACTGGCGTCATCGGCGCCACTCTAAGCCCCGCCATATCAAAAATAGCGATAACGGCACAAGAGACAATAGCACTTCGGATGATGCCGAAGACAAAAACAATCCCGCCCAGCCAAACTCAAAGCAGGCCGAACGGGAGGATGGGCAAGTTAGCCCCATCAACAAGCAAGAGATGGAGACTTGGAGGATGATAGTTACATGCCCCTCTCTGAAGACGAAGTGAGCCTTGGCGACAAAGAATTCATCGTGCCTGAGGATCCCGTCGAGCAGGAGCGCTTCAACCGCTATCTTATAGCCACTACAAAAAGCCTGAAGAAGAAGAACCAGCAGCTTCAAGCTGATCAAGATCTGCTAACTGATAGATGGACTGAGGTCCTGGCAGCCGAGGAATACGTACTCGAGCACCCAACCAAAAGCTACCCAAAGCGCAAGTTGCTACCTCAACTCGAGGAGGAGGCATTAAAGCCCACACTACAAGCGCATGATGCGGCTGACCGGCCACCTCGTGGCCGAGACGAAGCGGCGTATCATCCCGAACACCATCACGGACTCCCTCGCCAAACAAGCAAAAACACGAAGGCCCGGGGCTCCACACATGACCTACGAGACAAATTGGAAAACAAAGCAGGTCAGTCAAGATCGATCTATGGATCACGGGGGCGCGCCCCAATGCGAGATGACGGCCGTCACGCCGGATATATCAAATACAAATCCGGCCGGGCCGAATACAACAGATCAGACTCATTCGAGCTGCATTGTGTTATAGCCCGGCATAGAGGCGCCGCACACCCACTATGCTTTACTGACGAAGTAATGGATCATGAATTCCCAGAAGGGTTTAAACCCGTGAATATTGAATCATACGATGGTACAACAGACCCCGTGTTATGGATTGAAGATTTCCTTCTCCACATTCACATGGCCTGCGGTGATGATCTACATGCCATGAAGTACCTCCTACTAAAGCTCAAAGGACCGGCTCGGCATTGGCTGAATAGCCTGCCGGCAAACTCCATTGGCAGTTGGGAAAACCTGGAAGATGCATTCCTTGAGAACTTCCAAGGCACTTATGTGCGACCACCGGATGCTGATGACTTAAGTCACATAACCAACATCCCGAAGAGTCGGCCAGAAAATTCTGGACTCGGTTCCTCACTAAAAATAACCAAATTGTCGACTGTCCGGATGCCAAAGCCCTAGCGGCCTTTAAGCATAACATCCGCGATGAATGGCTCGCCCGACACCTCGGCCAAGAGAAGCCGAAGTCCATGGCAGCCCTCATGACACTCATGACCCACTTTTGCGCGGGTGAGGACAGCTGGCTGGCTCGCAGACATAGCACATCAAGAAATCCTGACACTTCAGATGCCAGAGATAGCAGCGGCAAGCCTCGACGCAGCAGACACAAGCGTCGAAACAATGGCGACAACGCCGAAGACATGACAATCAACGCCAGATTCAGTGGCTCTAAATCCAGTCAGCGGAAAAAGCAATTCAAAAGAAACAATCCGGGCCCGTCCAATCTGGACCGCATACTCGATCACTCGTGTCAAATTCACGGCACCCCCGATAAACCAGCCAACCACACCAGCAGAGAATGCTGGGTGTTCAAACAGGCCAGCAAGTTGAATGCCGAAAACAAGGAAAATGTGTTGCATAGCGATGACGACGAGGAGCCCCGGCCGCCGAACACAGGAGGACAGAAGAAATTTCCTCCCCAGGTGAAAATGGTGAACATGATATACGCAACCCATATTCCCAAGCGGGAATGGAAGCGTGCACTAAGGGACGTCTATGCGATGGAGCCAGTCGCCCCAAAGATCAACCCATCGTCTTCTTGTCCGATCACTTTCAATCGCAGGGACCATCCTACCAGTATCCGTCATGGCAGTTCGGCCGCATTGGTCCTTGATCCAATCATTGATGGATTCCACCTCACACGAGTCCTTATGGACGGTGGCAGGAGCCTGAACCTGCTTTATCAGGACACAATGTGCAAAATGGGCATCGATCCCTCAAGTGTCAAACCCACCAAAACCACCTTTAAAGGTGTCATACCAGGTGTAGAAGCCTATTGTACGGGCTCAATCACACTGGAAGTAGTCTTCGGATCTCTGGACAACTTCCGAAGCGAGGAGTTAATCTTCGATATCGTCCCCTTCCGTAGTGGTTATCATGCACTACTAGGACGAACTGCATTTTCTCAATTCAATGTGGTACCACACTATGCGTACCTCAAGCTCAAGATGCCAGGACCTCGCGGGGTTATAACGGTCAATGGAAACACAGAACGCTCCCTTCGCACAAAAGAGCACACTGCGGCCCTCGCAGCAGAAGTACAGAGCAGCCTTCTTAGGAAGACCTCAAATTCGGCAATAAAGCCTCCGGACACTGTCAAGCGAGTCCGGAGTACCCTGCAACAGGATCGTCCGGCACGACCAGAGCTCGTCTAGCAATTCGGCCTGCATCCTAGTCCCAGTCAAGCGGTGAAATTTGTGCCGTGCGTACATAATTACACACTTAAAATACCATGGGTTTAGGCGGAGGGACAACTACAATACGTCCCACAACGCGGCTCAACCGCCCCAGGACCTGTATACCTTAACACTTTTCTTTCTTTCAGGTCCCTATTTTCCGGAGGATCATCTGATAGTTTGATTACCGGACCTAGCACGGGACAGAGACACCAAGGTGGCAAGGAGCTTTCTTGTACAAGGGAATCCCCAAGTGGTCTCTTATAATGATCGCTATACCTGTTTTACATACCCATACGCAGCTCACTCTTGGTTAGGACATGTCAAATAGTCCTACTCTACTTATCGCACTACTTGTATACATACGCCTTGGCGTATCATTCACATAACAATGGAAAATAATGTACAACATCATCTTATTATTACATTTAGTCCTCCTTTTTTACTTACATATTTATTTATTACAAATCGCATCCGTACATTCTGGTACGTTCAGTTTGCCAGGGGCTTTCGTGTACCCCATAACACGGCAAGAAAAAGTCTGAACACTTTCGACAGTGCGGCACCCCGAACTTATAGCACAATATGCATCAGCTCCGTATCATGTCTTGGGTCAATAGTTGGGTTTGCCCGGCTCCCATGTTTTGGTACCTTACGTTACGCTATATCGGCTAAGATAGCGCAGGGAGAACTACTACGATTGTGTCCCGGTTCTTCCGAATGAGCACCTCAGTAGAGAATGCCGAAAACTGACTGTCATGATGCGGCGAGAGTTGGTCGCTGTTCGAGAGGTCTCAAAATCCTTAAAGATTTTTCCGCTTTGGGCGAGGAATCGGGCTTGTCCGATTTAGGCGTGTATAGCGCCCCAAGTTCGGCCTTCCGAATACCAGGGGCTACGCCGAAATTTAAAATTATAGACTTCTATGGCTAAGTGAGAGTGATAAAGCTATATAGTCCGATTGCCTTGTTCGTTACGCTAAACCCCTCCTTAAAGGACCAAAAATTTGGATAAAGAGTGTTTAGATTGATCTTGAACACCCTAGTACTAGTTACATGGGGGCAGAAGCCGACGACTGGCCAACTCTCAGATTTTATAAACGGCCGCACAGAAGGTAATATTTTAAATTAACAAGCGTTATATAGCGCACATGAACTTGTTTTCATATTATAGTATCAGATGAGTATATTCATTCAAATATTACGTCATTCGCACATTCCTCCGCCACAAGGCGGGCGCCCTTCATAACACCATCATAATACTTCTCGGGGTGGCGGTGCTCCTTGCCCTTCGGCGGCCCCTCCGTCACCAGCTTCTCGGCATCCATTTTCGCCCAGTGCACTTTCGCACGGGTGAAGGCCCTGCGCGCACCTTCAATGCAGATGGACCGCTTTATGACTTCAAGCCTCGGGCAAGCATTCACAAGCCACTTTACCAGGCCAAAGTAGCTGCTGGGCAGGGGCTCGGCAGGCCACATCCGGACTATGAGATCCTTCATGGCTAGTTCGGCCGCCCTGTGCAGTTCGACCAGTTGCTTCAGCTGGTCGCTCAGGGGCATCGGGTGTTCGGCGCCAATATACTAGGACCAGAACAACTTCTCCGTCAAGCTCCCTTCTTCGGCCCGGTAGAACTCCGCGGCATTTGATATGTTGCGTGGTACATCTGCGAATGCTCCTGGAGAGCTCCGAATTCGTGTAAGTAAAAGGAAAGTCTCCTTCACATGCTTGCTTTACATATTGAAAGCCTTACCGCTGCTATCTTCTTGGCCGCCTGAACCTCCTGGAGGGCCTTTTGGGCTTCAGCCTTGGCATCTTGTGCGCTCTGGAGGGGCTTCGCGAGCTCGGACTCTTGTGTCTTAGAGTCACGCTCTAGGGACTCATATTTCTTGATGAAATCCCGGAGCTTTTGCTGGACCTCGTCGACCCGGGCCGCTTGCTTCTCGTGCTCGGTGTGCTCCTTGGCCACTTTGTCTTCGGCCTTGGTCAGCGCCTTTTTAAGGGCCGCCACTTCGATCGTGGCCCCTATTAAAGTTCATGACGTTTTCATGAGTTCAAACCATTTTTTCTTTATCAATATACAGACAGGGTACTATGTACCTTTGTTCTCCTCGAGCTTCCTCTTCACGAGGCTGAGCTCTCCCTCGGTCCGCTCCAGGTCCTGCTTCAGTCCGGAGACCTCCACAGTGCGAGCGGCATCGGCCAGCAGTGACGCCTGCTTATTCACATAGACATATTCTTATTAGACTCCTGTGGATGTTTTTTGATCCTCTGTTAGGCCTTTCTTTACGAACACCAAACAGAGCATCAGGGGCTACTTTCTATGCTATGATATTTTCTAATAATTTGATTACTTACCTCAAAGCCTGTTAGGAGGCTGGCACAGGCTTCGGTCAATCTGCTTTTGGTGGACCGAACCTTCTCAATCACCGCGCTCATGATGGTGCGATGCTCTTCGTCAATGGAAGCGCCATGAAGCGCTTCCAACAAGTTGTTCGATGCCTCTGGTGGGACAAAGGTCATCAGCACGGGCGGCTCGCCCACCTTAGAGAGAGGCGGCCTGCCCGAATCCAAAACCACTGCGGGTTCCGGTGTAGTATCTGGCTGGGGGCCAGACTTGTTCCGGCCCCCGTCCTCAGCATCCATGGGGGTCTCCCCCCCCCATGTGCCCGGCGTCTGGGATTTCGCCTTGGGGCGTCTCTAGAATTGTCTCCACCTGGCCCGGTATCCTCTGACACAACACCTCGATGTCGTCCACGGGCCGGGGGGAGGTGGCCACCAGGATGGAATCACTGTTCATCGCCGACTAGCCCAAAGACCCATCCGAGGAGGATACGTCGATGTGGGCTTTGGTCGGACTGCACGAGTATGATTGGCATGATAAGGAGCAATAAAGAAAAATGAACCAGAAGTATTGTAGTGTCCAGATACTTACGACTTCGCCAGGGGCTTGTCCCTGGGCAACCACTCCTCGTCGATGTAGGTGGCTGTGGTGGAGTGGTCCGGAGGGATGGTCTTTCCCTTCTTGGACCCTCCGGCTTCCCTAGATGGGGCGGTGAAAGCACAAGTGCTCCCTAAGTGGTTTTGGTAATTAATGTCAACATATCTCTTGTTGGACTAACACTTTCATCTAGTATGTTTCAGATAAGTTCAACAATGGAGTGGCATGGACCAAAGGATGTGGGAACTCCTAAGATGGGATTGTAATCTCTCTGTGTATGTCCATTATCAAAATCGGTCTCACCGAGTTTGAGCAATCGGTACTACCGAGATTACAATGCAAACTTTCTGGTTGACTCATTACCAAAATCGGTCCCACCGAGTTTGAGTAATCGGTCCAACCGAGTTTGCCTGACCAACTCTCTGGTTAGCTAATCACCAAAATTGGTCTCACCGAGTTTGTGTAACCGGTCTCACCGAGATTACGTTATGCCCTAACCCTAACCATATCGGTCCTACCGAGTTGCATTTCAGCCCCACCAAAAATCCTAACGGTCACTAGATTTTCTAAATCGGTCCGACCGAGTTTCTCAATTCGGTCCCACCTAGTTTGGCAAATTGTGTGTAACGGTTAGATTTTGTGTGGAGGCTATATATACCCCTCCACCTCCTCTTCATTCATGGAGAGAGCCATCGGACTGAACCTACACTTCCAGCATCCTATTTGTGAGAGAGAACTACCTACTCATGTGTTGAGGCCAAGATATTTCATTCCTACCATATGAATCTTGATCTCTAGCCTTCTCCAAGTTGCTTTCCACTCGAATCCTCTTTCCACCAGATCCAAATCCTATGAGAGAGAGTTGAGTGTTGGGGAGACTATCATTTGAAGCACAAGAGCAAGGAGTTCATCATCAACGCAACATTTGTTACTTCTTGGAGAGTGGTGTCTCCTAGATTGGCTAGGTGTCACTTGGGAGCCTCCGACAAGATTGTGGAGTTGAACCAAGGAGTTTGTAAGGGCAAGGAGATCGCCTACTTCGTGAAGATCTACCGCTAGTGAGGCAAGTCCTTCGTGGGCGACGGCCATGGTGGGATAGACAAGGTTGCTTCTTCGTGGACCCTTCGTGGGTGGAGCCCTCCGTGGACTCGCGCAACCGTTACCCTTCGTGGGTTGAAGTCTCCATCAACGTGGATGTACGATAGCACCACCTATCGGAACCACGCCAAAAACATCCGTGTCTCCAATTGCGTTTGAATCCTCCAAACCCTTCCCTTTACATTCTTGCAAGTTGCATGCTTTACTTTCCGCTTCTCATACACTCTTTGCATGCTTGCTTGATATGTGTTGTGAATGTTAAACTTGTGCCTAAACTCCACTTAAACTTTAAAAGGTTAAAAACTGCAACTTTGGTACTTAGTGTCTAATCACCCCCCCTCTAGACACCTCTTCTCAAGATCCTACAAGTGGTATCAGAGCATTGGTCTCCATTGCCTTGGTTTAATCACCATTGGAGGAAGATGGATGAGTCTACTTTGGGGAGTCTTAGACATAGAGTGCCTATTCTTGATGGAGAGTATTTTCATGAGTGGAAAAATGAGATGCTTGTAATTTTCAATCAATATCATTTGAACAAGTACATTGCTAGCCCTTGTGCACCTTATGTTGACCCTATGCATCCAACCCATGATGAGTCAATTGACGTGGTTAGGAATCTTAGAACTGCCGAACTTATCATTAGAGGATTGCCTAGAAACTTGATTGGATGTTTGCCTACTTTTAAGTGTGCCTATACTACATGGAAATTTTTTGAGGAACGATTTCCAGATTATTCATTGAAAAATCTAGATGAAATTCTCCATAAGTCTATTGCTTTGAGTAAAATGAATACTAGCGATCCTATGTTTGCTGATCGTCTATTTGAGCTTGCAAACCTTATGCGTGCCAAAGGAAATGTTGGAATTATTAGTGACATTATTTCCGAAGCTATAAAAATTCATAGACAAGATCATTGTCAAACTCACTCTAACGAATCACCCTCTCTAGGATTTGATCCACCACATGACGATGTTGAACATGGATACTATGATGAGGATGATGATAGTGACTTCAATCTTCATGATGCAATGAGCCATTTTGGTCTTATGGCAAATCTTCGGGGATATATGTCAGGAGGAAAGGAATGTGTTCTTGATAGTGGATGTACCGATCACATGACCGGAGATAAAGACATGTTTCGTGAGCTTGCTGATAATGGTAGTCCTCGAAAGTATGTCACTTTCGGTGACAACTCAAAGGGTAAGGTGGTTGGCCTCGGTAAGGTGGCCATATCACATGATAGCTCCATACAAAATGTCTTGCTCGTTGAATCTCTTGGATACAACTTACTTTCAGTATCTAGACTTGTTGATTTCGGTTTCAATGTCCTATTTACTGAAGTTGATTGCCAAGTGTTTCGTCGAGACAATCATAAAATGGTCTTTACCGGTATACGTAGATGTGATCTATACATTGTTGATTTCACTAAAAAGGCGCAACCTAAAACTTGCTTCATTGCTAAATCCTCAAAAGGTTGGTTATGGCATAGACAACTAGGTCATGTTGGTATGCGAAACCTTGACAAGCTTATTAAAGGAAATCATATCCTTGGTGTTAACGATGTCATATTTGATAAGAATAGACTTTGTAGTGCTTGTCAAGCAGGTAAACAGGTTGGAGGAAGGCATCTCGTGAAGAACATCATGACCACAAAGAGGCCACTCGAGCTACTTCATATGGATCTCTTTGGTCCCAACTCTTACAAGAGTCTCGGTGGAAATTCTTTTGGTCTAGTTATAGTTGATGATTTTTCCATATTTACGTGGGTGTTCTTTCTCGATGATAAATCGCAGGTCCAAAAGATCTTCAAAAACTTCGCTAGGAAGGCCCAAAATAAATTTGAAGTGAAGATCAAGAAGGTTCGCAGCGACAACGGAACGGAGTTCAAGAACGCAAATGTGGACACCTTTCTTGACGAAGAAGGGATTTTACACGAGTTCTCGGCTACGTACACACCTCAACAAATTAGAGTTGTTGAGAGGAAGAACCGGACGCTCATCAAAATGGCGAGAACGATGCTTGATGAGTACAAGACGCCGAAGCACTTTTGGGCAGAAGCGGTTGAGACAGCTTGTCATGCAACAAATCGCTTGTATCTTCACAAGCTACTCGGCAAGACGGCATACGAGCTCCTTACCGGTAACAAACCCAAAGTTGGATACTTTCGGGTATTCGGCTCAAAGTTCTACATTCTTGATAAGCATCGTCGTTCTAAATTTGCTCCTAAGTCCCATGAAGGTTTCCTACTAGGTTATGGCTCAAACTCTCACACTTACCGTGTCTACAACAATTTCACCCGAAAGGTTGAGGAGACAGTAGATGTGAAGTTTGATGAATCTAACGGCTCGCAAGTAGAGCAATTGCCAATTGATGTAGGAGACAAAGATCCTTCGGAAGCAATCCAGGACTTGTCTATTGGCAAGGTCCGTCCAACGGAGGTGAAGGAGAGTACCTCGTCCATCCAAGTGGAAGCTTCTACTTCACGACAAGGTGAACCAAGAGTTGATACAGAAGCATCCACAAGTGGGACACACCAAGATGAAGGAAACGAGGAAGTGCATCAAGATGAACATCAACAACCTCCTTCTCCACCACGACAAGAGAACGACAACGCCAACAATGAAGGCCAAGAAGAAGAACAAGATGAAGAAGATGTTCAACGAAGACCCAAGCAAAAGCTTTCACGAGGTTGAGCAAGAATTGCTAAAGATCATCCCATCGAGAAAATCTACAATGACATTCAAACCGGGAGAATCACTTGCTCTAAAACTCGTTTAGCTAACTTTTGTGAAAACTATTCTTTCATATCTAGAATTGAACCTATGAAGGTTGAAGAAGCATTGGAAGATCGGATTGGATAAATGCTATGCATGAAGAGCTACACAACTTTGAGAGGAACCAAGTTTGGACATTGGTTGAGAAGCCCAACAACAACCACAACATCATCGGTACCAAATGGGTGTTTTGCAACAAGCAAGATGAAGATGGACAAGTAGTTCACAACAAAGCACATCTCGTCGCCCAAGGCTACACGCAAGTCGAAGGTATGGACTATGGTGAGACTTACGCCCCCATTGCTAGACTTGAGTCCATTCGCATCTTACTTGCCTATGCTAATCACCATGATATCACCTTGTACCAAATGGACATTAAAAGTGCTTTTCTAAATGGTGAAATAGAGGAGGAAGTTTATGTTAAGCAACCTCCCGGCTTTGTCAATCCTAAGAAACCCAATCATGTTTACAAACTTCACAAAGCTCTTTATGGTCTTAAACAAGCTCCTAGAGCATGGTATAAATGCTTGACCAAGTTCCTTATTGAAAAAGGCTTTGAAATTGGGAAAATTGATTCAACACTTTTTACTAAAAGGGTTAATGGTGAACTCTTTGTGTGCCAAATCTATGTTGATGATATTATATTTGGTTCAACTAACCCTCATTTTAGTGAAAAGTTTGGGAAGCTAATGTCGAAGAAGTTTGAGATGTCTATGATGAGTGAACTCAAATTCTTTCTTGGTTTGCAAATCAAGCAAACTAAGGAAGGTACTTTTGTCTCTCAAACGAAGTACACCAAGGACTTATTCAAGAAGTTCAATATGCAAGAATGCAAAGGTATGACTACACCCATGCCTACTAGTGGACATCTTGACTTAACCAAAGATGATGAACCGGTTGACCAAAAGGTTTATCGCTCTATGATTGGTTCATTTTTATATCTATGTGCTTCACGTCCCGATATTATGCTAAGTGTGTGCATGTGTGCACGATATCAAGCTGCTCCTAAAGAATGTCATCTTAAGGCCGTGAAAAGGATAGTGAGATACTTAATCCATACACCAAATTTTGGCATTTGGTATCCTAAGAGGGCCTCTTTCGATCTTGTTGGATACTCCGACTCGGACTATGCCGGAGACAAGGTTGATAGAAAGTCCACTTCGGGTACTTGTCAATTTCTTGGTAGATCTCTTGTGTCTTGGTCTTCCAAGAAACAAAACTCGGTATCCTTATCCACTGCCGAAGCGGAATACATTGCCGCTGGTTCATGTTGTGCTCAATTACTTTGGATGACCCAAACTCTTAAAGATTATGGGATATATGTGAAATATGTTCCATTGCTTTGTGACAATGAAAGTGCTATCAAAATTGGTCATAATCCTGTGCAACATTCTCGAACTAAGCATATTGAAGTTCATCATCATTTCATTCAAGATCATGTTGCTAAGGGTGACATTGATCTTAAGCATGTTCGCACCGAAAAGAAATTAGCGGATATATTCACTAAACCTCTTGATGAGAAAGTGTTTTGCAGGTTAAGAGGAGAATTGAACATCATTGATGCTTCAAACTTGGAGTAGAAACTCCATTGGATACATGCAAGACATGAGCTTATGACTAATCATTGATATTTCTCTTATGATGAAAATCTTGTGTCTTGGATATATTTGTATCTTGCATGTTATATAACCCATGTAGGTTCTTGATTGAATCAAATTCCATGAGATTGTAACCTACTCATATCTTGATCAATCTCTACATCACCAAGTCTCTACACAAGGTGGTTGAAGCCAAGGAAGCACAAAACCATTTAAACATATCCTTTGAAAAATTCTATGTTGAGCTTCATGATTGTCATTGTTGGATACGCAAGTGCTCTTCCTTGCATGAACTAACCCATGTAGGTAGATGGACTCAAATTCCAAGTGGTGCTCCAACTCTCGATGAGCTACATCAACCTTGAGCAACCCACACAAGTTCAACTACATGGTCAACACCACCAACCAAGGTATGTTATTCCATCTTAGAGGAGCTTTACTCCAAGTCATGAGCTAAAGCAACTCGACAAGATGTGAATACATCAAGATGCTTAAACGAAAAATGGCAACCCCATTTTGAGCTTAAACGATGAGTATGACCTATGATCAAGTGATCTCACTTGACTCCTAAGTCAATATACTCTAACATAGGTGACTTTGTCGCCGACCATCTCTAGATGAAGTTCTCTTGTGTTCTCTTCTGTGTTTTTGCATTTGTCTCATGCATATGTGTTTCCCCTTTCAAACAAAAAAAACTTCGTCTAGATTCCTTTCCGTTTGCTCTGCATTTTCTGCATCCAATTCCTTGCATATCATTCAGTAAATTCCTTGCAAATCTTTGTGAGATCTTATTAGTCTAGTGAGCTGAGGTGACAAGTGTTTCCTCTGCGATGAACTCGGTTACACCGATTTGTTATTTTTGGTCCAACCGAAAACTTTCGGTACCACCGAAGCATACCACTCGGTGCCACCGGTTTCACAATAGGAAAAACAGTTTGCCACTTATTCTGTGTTTCTTCTGATCCAGCTCCACTCAATGAATCTTGTCCTCTACAAGCATCACATTTTTAATCATTGCTTTATGTTGTGACTCAAGGATCAAACCCATTCACGACAAATTCCTCAGGGGGAGAGAGAGATTACATCTTTATCAAGCCCTTCTTGGAAATTGATGTCAAAGGGGGAGAGAGAGATCACATCAAAGCTTATCATTTAGAGAGAGAGAGATCACATCAGAGAGAGAGTATCACCTTCTCAGGGGGAGAGAGAGATCTCCAGGGGGAGAGAATACTAGTAGAATGTATTTCTCAAGGATCCCAGATGCTTGGTGTTCAAGAGGAGAGATGCCACGTGTCTTCTTGAGGGGAAAGACATGTTCATATGTGCTTATTTGCATTAGTTTGCATTAGCTCTGTTCATTTATATCTTTCAGCTCTGATTTTCTGTTCCCTATCTTCTCCCAGTATCCCATGCTAGATTCAAGGGGAGCAAGACATCTAAGGGAAAGAAATCATTCAAATTCATTGCATATCTTTACTCTTGGGGACATGTCTAATCCAATGTAGTACTTAGTACTCACTCTCTACATGTCATCCTAGTCTTGGTATTCTTGTCGTTTCTTCTGGTTGCTCTGGCTAGTACATGTATATGTGTTATCTAACCTTGTTTACACAGGTTCATTCCATCCTAAGCCAACTCAAGACTACAAGGTAAGTATATGCATCACAATAATGTGTATGAGGAATTCTTGCTGATGTACATACTGTTTGCAAGGACTCTTGGACATGAAGGTATTTCCTATAATACTTTTTGCTCTGATGCATATGGCCAAGATACATGTAACACATTGCCTGCTCTATCATGGTTATGCTATCACATGATTCTATATTTCATATTGACATGATTGCATACATGTAGGGGGAGCCTATGCTTGTTACATGTCTTTCCAGAGCTTTACTTGCTATTCTTTATATCTTTATCTAAAGCTTTGATGTATGTTGTCATCAATTACCAAAAAGGGGGAGATTGAAAGCACAAGTGCTCCCTAGGTGGTTTTGGTAATTAATGTCAAGATATCTCTTGTTGGACTAACACTTTTATCTAGTATGTTTCAGATAAGTTCAACAATGGAGTGGCATGGACTAAAGGATGTGGGAACTCCTTCAAGATGCTAAGGACAAAGGATTGGCTCAAGCTTCAAGCTCAAGACTCTTCATTTTACATTTTAGTAGTCTATAGGAAAAGCCAATACTATCAAGGAGGGATGAGGTGTTGCTTAATGAGCCTCTTGCTTCAAGTGCTTAGTGATATGCTCCAAATACCCTCAACTACTTTCTCACTTCCACACTTTTGTCCTAAACCTAAAGTCAAACTCGGCCCCATGGATTCTTCCTATCCAGCGCCACCAAGTTTGGATGTCTTAGCCACTGCCACAAACCCTAGGCAAATCGGTCTCACCAATAGGGATCTCGGTCTCACCGAGATGGGATTGTAATCTCTCTGTGTATGTCCATTATCAAAATCGGTCTCACCGAGTTTGAGCAATCGGTACTACCGAGATTACAATGCAAACTTTTTGGTTGACTCATTACCAAAATCGGTCCCACCGAGTTTGAGTAATCGGTCCAACCGAGTTTGCCTGACCAACTCTTTGGTTAGCTAATCACCAAAATTGGTCTCACCGAGTTTGTGTAACCGGTCTCACCGAGATTACGTTATGCCCTAACCCTAGCCATATCGGTCCTACCGAGTTGCATTTCGGTCCCACCAAAAATCCTAACAGTCACTAGATTTGTTGAATCGGTCCGACCAAGTTTCTCAATTCGGTCCCACCGAGTTTGGCAAATTGTGTGTAACGGTTAGATTTTGTGTGGAGGCTATATATACCCCTCCACCTCCTCTTCATTAGTGGAGAGAGCCATCATACTGAACCTACACTTCCAGCATCCTATTTCTGAGAGAGAACTACCTACTCATGTGTTGAGGCCAAGATATTCCATTCCTACCATATGAATCTTGATCTCTAGCCTTCCCCAAGTTGCTTTCCACTCAAATCCTCTTTCCACCAGATCCAAATCCTATGAGAGAGAGCTGAGTGTTGGGGAGACTATCATTTGAAGCACAAGAGCAAGGAGTTCATCATCAATGCACCATTTGTTACTTCTTGGAGAGTGGTGTCTCCTAGATTGGCTAGGTGTCACTTGGGAGCCTCCGACAAGATTGTGGAGTTGAACCAAGGAGTTTGTAAGGGCAAGGAGATCGCCTACTTCGTGAAGATCTACCGCTAGTGAGGCAAGTCCTTCGTGGGCGATGGCCATGGTGGGATAGACAAGGTTGCTTCTTCATGGACCCTTCGTGGGTGGAGCCCTTCATGGACTTGCGCAACCGTTACCCTTCGTGGGTTGAAGTCTCCTTCAACGTGGATGTATGATAGCACCACCTATCAGAACCACGCCAAAAACATCCGTGTCTCCAATTGCATTTGAATCCTCCAAACCCTTCCCTTTACATTCTTGCAAGTTGCATGCTTTACTTTCGCTGCTCATACACTCTTCGCATGCTTGCTTGATATGTGTTGTGAATGTTAAACTTGTGCCTAAACTCCACTTAAACTTTAAAAGGTTAAAAACTGCAACTTTGGTACTTAGTGTCTAATCACCCCCCCCTCTAGACACCTCTTCTCAAGGTCCTACAGGCGGCCTTCCTTTTCTTCTCCCCCCTGGTTGGGGGAGGGATTTCCTCTTCCTCCTCCTCATCGTCATTGGAACCTTGCGTCGGAGACCTTTCCTGGTCCCCATGGCCTTCTTCTTGGACTTCTTCTCCGGCACCTTATAGGGCATCGGGAACAACATCTCAGTTAAGAGAGGCGATGCTTGATCTTCGGGTAGCGGAGCCGGACAGTCAATCCGCTCTGCTATCGCTACCCAGTCCTATTAAATTGGCATGGAGGCTTAGATTCCTCCCATGGATATACTGGGGAAGAGCACATCTTGCAAAATGTAAAAACTTACCGGATTGGCGGGGCGCTTTGCGCTGAGTCCATGATCTTTGGCTATGGGCGGTGGTACCTCGGTGACCTTGAACAACACCTTCCAGACGTCTTCGTGCATCATGTCGAAGAGTTCTCGCAGCATCTGGTGTTCGGCCGGGTCGAACTCCCACATATTAAAAGCCCGTCTTTGACACGGGAGGATCCGGCGGAAGAGCATGACCTGGACCATGTTGACAAGCTTGATTTTCTTGCTTATCTTATTTTTGATACAGGTCTAGAGTCCGGTCAGCTCCACCGATGAGCCCCAGGGTAGGCCCTTCTTTTTCCATGAGGTGAGCCGCATGGGGACGCCGGATCGAAATTTGGGGGCCGCCGCCCAGTTGGTGTCGCGCGGCTCGGTGATGTAGTACCCCCCCGATTGCCACCCCTTTACGGTCTCCACATAGGAGCCTTCAGGCCAGGTGACATTGGGCATCTTGCCCACCATGGTGCCTCCGCACTCCGCTTGCTGGCTGACCACCACCTTCGGCTTCATGTTGAAGGTCTTCAGCCATAGGCCGAAGTGGGGCGTAATGCGGAGGAAGGCCTCGCACGCGAGGATAAACGCCGAGATGTTGAGGATAAAATTGGGGGCCAGATCATGGAAATCTAGGCCGTAGTAAAACATAATCCCGCTGACAAATGGGTGGAGGGGGAATCCTAGTCCGCGGACAAAGTGAGCAAGGAATACCACCCTCTCGTGGGGTTCCGGAGTAGGGATAATCTGCCCTGCGTCCGGGAGCCGGTGCGCGATGTCCGCGGCCAGGTATCCGGCTTCCCGGAGCTTCATAATTTCCTCCTCCGTAACGGAGGAGGCCATCCACTTGCCTCCCGCTCCGGACATGCTTGGAATGGCTTTGCGGAGAAGGTGAGAACTTGGGCGCTGGAGCTTGAGCGTACAAGAATGGATGAGCAGGGGAAGAAGAAGGCATGGGTGATAAAGTGGAATCCTTATCTCTTTATAAAGGCAGTAGAAACTGTGTGCCTCCCCACTTGCCCCATAAAATTGCTTATTTCCCAAGCCCCGCGATTGATGGCGCGGTTGGGTTACCCACACCCGTATTGATGAGAATCCTGTAATAAGGGGACACGATCTCTGCTTCGACAAGATGTGCCAAGGAAACCGCCTCACAATATGTGTGGCTGCAGGTTGAGAAAACAGTTCGAATAATGACCGGGCCGGGGCGTGATGTCGCGCTGTGAAAAGTTGTTAGCAGATTAGATTTGTGGGGTATTGTGCTCTCTACGGTGGTATGTGGAAATTGTTTTGCAGAGCCGGACACAATCCTGGTGTTTAAAATCGTCTATGGAGTATTTGGATAAGGAACCCGCCTTGCAATGCCGAAGACAATCTGCGTGCCGGACTCATCATCATTGAAGCCTGGTTCAGGGGCTACTGAGGGAGTCCTAGATTAGGGGGTCCTCGGACAGCTGGACTATATACTTTGGCCGGACTGTTGGACTATGAAGATACAAGATTGAAGACTTCGTCCCGTGTCTGGGTGGGACTCTCCTTTGCGTGGAAGGCAAGCTTGGCAATTTGGATATGTAGATCTCCTTCTCTGTAACCGACTCTGTGTAACCCTAGCCCCGTTCGGTGTCTATATAAACTGGAGGGTTTAGTCCGTAGGACAAGAACAACAATCATAATCATAGGCTAGCTTCTAGGATTTAGCCTCGACGATCTTGTGGTAGATCAACTCTTGTAATACTCATATCATCAAGATCAATCAAGCAGGAAGTAGGGTATTACCTCCATCGAGAGGGCCCGAACCTGGGTAAACATCGTGTCCCCCGCCTCCTGTTACCATTAGCCTTAGATGCATAGTTCGGGACCCCCTACCCGAGATCCGCCGGTTTTGACACCGACACCCACACCCTGACCACAAGGGTGGAGGGTGCACCCACCCCCCTGGGGCGCGCCCTCTGGTCTTGTGGGTCCCATAGACCTCCACCGACCTCAACTCCAAATCGATATATTCACGTTCGGGGGGGGGGGGAACCAGAGAGAAGGATTCATCGCGCTTTATGATACGGAGCCGCTGCCACCTCCTGTTCTTCCTCGGGAGGGCAGATCTGGAGTCCGTTCGGGGCTCCAGAGAGGGGAAATCATCACCGTCATCATCATAAACCATCCTCCATCACCAATTTCATGATGCTCACCGTTGTGCGTGAGTAATCCCATCGTAGGCTTGCTGGACGGTGATGGGTTGGATGAGATTTACCATGTAATCGAGTTAGTTTTGTTAGGGTTTGATCCCTAGTATCAACTATGTTCTAAGATTGATGTTGCTATGACTTTGCCATGCTTAATACTTGTTAGTAGGACGCGAGTTCCATGATTTAAGATCTGAACCTATTATGTTTTCATGAATATATTTGTTTCCTTAATCCGATCTTGTAAGTTTTAGTCGCCTACTACGTGTCATGATCCGGCAACCCCGGAGCGATAATAGTCCGGACACTTCCCGGTGATGACTGTAGTTTGAGGAGTTCATGTATTCACTAAGTGTTAAGGCTTTGGTCTAGTACTCTATTAAAAGGAGGCCTTAATATCCCTTGGTTACCAATAGGACCCCGCTGCCACGGGAGGGTAGGACAAAGATGTCATGCAAGTTCTTTTCCATAAGCGCATATGACTGTATTCGGAATACATGCCCACACTATATTGTTGAATTGGAGCTAGTTCTATGTCACCCTATGTTATAATTGTTGCATGATGAATGCCATCCGACATAATTATTGTAGGATCGAAAGTAGGTCTAGAGGTGGGGTGATTAGACTACTTGACCAAATAAAAACCTAGCCTTCTCCCAATTTTAAGTCTTGGCAGATTTTAGCAACTTAGCACAAGTCAAGCAATCAACCTACACATGCAATTCTATGAGTGTAGCAGCGGAAAGTAAAACATTGCACATGAAGGTAAAGGGAAGGGTTTCGAGAAGGAAAACGCGATGTGGACACAGAGATTTTTGGCGTGGTTCCGATAGGTGGTGCTATCGTACATCCACGTTGATGGGGACTTCAACCCACGAAGGGTAACGGTTGCACGAGTCCACGGAGGGATCCACCCACGAAGGGTCCACAAAGAAGCAACCTTGTCTATCCCACCATGGCCATCACCCACGAAGGACTTGCCTTACTTGGATAGATCTTCACAAAGTAGGTGATCTCCTTGCCCTTACAAACTCATTGGTTCAACTCCACAATCTTGACAAAGGCTCCCAAGTGACACCTAACCAATCTAGGAGACACCACTCTCCAAAAGGTAATAGATGGTGTGTTGATGATGAACTCCTTCTCTTGTGCTTCAAATTATAGTCTCCCCACCACTCAACTCTCTCTCACAGATTTGGCTATGGTGGAAAGAGAATTTGAGTGGAAAGCAACTTGGAGAAGGCTAGAGATCAAGATTCTTGTGGTTGGATTGGAATGTCTTTTAACCAACACATGAGTATGTGGTTCTCTCTCAGAGAATGAGTAGTGTAAGTGTTGGCACGTGCTGATGGCTCTCTCACAATGTCAGGACCCCGACTCAATGTCACATCGATCTAGCATGTAACACCTCATATCACTTTGCGGTGTCACGCACGGTATCCCCACGGGTGTCGCCTTACCTTTGTCCCAGACCATTTGCGCCTTTTGGCACACGTATATGATAATGTCGCTAGCATCCATATGATAAGGAGCCCGGGCTGACATGGCTAGTCGTAAACCCAAAGTGGCACAAACTTATAGGGACAGGCATCCATGACCCAGCATCGAACGTGTCGGTCATCAACGAGTGAATCCAGGCTGTAGCACTGGGCTAGCAGGACTCCGGTGAACCGGGCTGTAGCGGGCTAACAGGACTCCGGTATTCATCGCGTGACATTTCCCCAAGGGTTCAGACACAGGAACGAAGAAGGACACATGCCGGCCAGCCTAAGTGTTCCGGAGCAGTAGCAAGCTACCATGGCTCAGTGGAAGCACTAGGAGACATTTCCCGGTAAGAGAGGCTACTAAAGATAAACAACTAGATAGTCAGATCCCACACATACCAAGCATTTCAATATCATACACACAATATGCTCGATATGTGCAAATACAACATGGCATCACAACATGACTCTACGACTCAAGTATTTTATTCAAAAGGCTCCGGGGAGCGAGATATTACAAACATGAGTCTCATGACCCAACATTCAGAGCATACAAATCAAAGCACAAGCGGAAGCTATCATGTCTGAGTACAGACATCTATAAATGAAAAAGGCTAAGAAGCCTGACTATCTACCAGATCCTGCCGAGGGCACAAGATCGTAGCTGAGGTAACAAGCTAAACGTCGAAGTCCACGCGGAACTACTAGCGAGACTGAAGTCTCACTGCAAAAACATAAAATAGGCAAACGTGAGTACAAATGTACCCAGCAAGACTTACATCAGAACTAACTACATATGCATCATTTTCAACAAGGGGATGGTGGGGTTTAACTGCAGCAAGCCAGCTTTGACTCGGTGGCTATCCTGAACTACGACTGCAAGTAACTCTTTTGAGGTGGCGCACACGAGTCCACATATTCACCATATCGATACACCACTATGGAACCACTCCCGTCTCCCTACGAGAACGCCATCCATAGCACTCACGCTTATCTTGCATATTTTAGAGTATCCACTTTCACTTGTCTATGAACTGATATAAGCAACCCAGAAGTCCTTTACCGCGGACACAGCTATTCGAATAGATGATGTTAACCCTGCAGGGGTGTACTTCTTCACACACGCTCTCACCTCTTACCGCCGTTTACACGACATGTACTCGGCAACCTTCAAGCGGAAGCCCAACGTGGGTGTCGGCCACGGCCTGCCTAAACACTCAAGTCTCTAGTCCAGGTTTATCGCCTATTCAGGTTCCATCCATGAGGAGATCCAGCCGGAGTTTCGCTCACAGCCCCAACCGATGTGTGTAGGGTTCCGTGACACCAAACGGGCGCCTGGTATACCCGGTCACGTGCCTACCGCATCACAGCCCACCCCTCCGGCCAGCGCTGCCCACGGCCTCCAGCATACTACAAACACCAGAAACTACTTGCAACTCCTGGACAGAGGACAAGGGTGATCAAGAAGCCGAGAGGGTCCATTGGTTTCGGGCCCAATGCGTGGTAGTAGCTGAATCATGGATCACAAACACAGAACTCAGTTCCTAAGGACGGCTGCAATGAGACAACCCACCATGTACTCCTACATGGCCTCTCACCGATACCTTTACCAAATCGTGTTCACCACTTAGCTCACACACAGTAGGACATGTTCACACACCTCTGATTCATCCCCGATGAATCAGACCTGACACAACTCTAAGCAATAGCAGGCATGACAAACAAACAAGAATGAGTAGGCACAATAGGGCTCAAACAACTCCTACTCATGCTAGTGGGTTT
Organism: Triticum dicoccoides; assembly: GCF_002162155.2. Taxonomy (NCBI): domain Eukaryota; kingdom Viridiplantae; phylum Streptophyta; class Magnoliopsida; order Poales; family Poaceae; genus Triticum; species Triticum dicoccoides. Next base: position 372,406,265 of record NC_041381.1, on the reverse strand, counting down.
CATCTATTTACTGTGGAATGACAGGTCATGCAAAGGATAAAGGGGTTCAGCTACCGCAGCAAGTAACAGTTGAATCGTTGTTGTCCTAATGCAGTAAAAGAGAGCAGGAGCGAGAGAGTGGGATTGTATCGGAATGAACAAGGGGGTTTTGCTTGCCTGGCACTTCTAAAGATAACATTGAGTCTTCATCAGTGTCAACGATCACATCATCAGTACAACGTCTATCGAGGGAGAACAACACCGGCAAACACAGAAGAAACACGATCAATGCAATGCACAATATGATGCATGCTATGACATGGCAATATGAATGTGTTTTGGGTTAATGCACCTAGCTATGATTTAAATGAAGTTGGTTTGAATACATGATTCAAATCCAACTCCATATATGGTTATTTAAATGCCCTTTATTTGTTTTGTCCAAAACAGAGGACAAACATTGTTCAAACATGCATGAAAATGGTACAGATGGATTCCTTGAATTTTTCTGATAATTTTTCATATATAATTTGTTTGATTTGGAGTCACGGTTGAATTACTATGATTTTTAGAAGTTTTAGCTATTTTCTGAAATAAATAAATCGTTTAGATTTATTTAAATCCAGAAAAGGGGTTTATTGCATCAGCCCTGCGTCAGAGTGACGTCAGCGGGTCAACAGGACACGGTCCGGGTCAAACCTGACAGTGGGTCCCGCGTGTCAGTGGCTAATTAGACTAACTAATTCAATTAGTACTAATCCTAATTAACTAACAGGGCTGGGCCCCACCTGTCATTGAGTCAGGGGGAGTGAAACTGGGTCAAACCCGGGTCAAACTCGCCGGAGTTGACCCGAGGCTCGTCGCCGGCAAGGCCAGGGACGGCGGAGAGCGTCGGGATTCGCCCTCCGATGACCAAAAGAGCGGCGGAGGGGCTCTACGAGATGCCCAGGCTCGCGCGCATCTAACACGACTAGTGGCAGCAGCCGGGGTGGACCGAGCTCGCCGGAAACGAGCTCGCGGCGGCGGCCGGAGTTTGGCCAACGGCGGGTTAGGCGATGCAGGGCGCCAGGGGAGGTGTTGGTGGGTGCTATGTGCTCCTGGGACTGTGGTGAGCACGATGGTGGGCTCGGGAACGAGCTGCGGTGGCTGTGGCCACGGCAACGCCATGGCCGGCGGCGAGAAGCTCTCGGCCGCGGTGGGAGATGGGGCTAGGGGGCGAGAACGGAGGGGACGAGCACAGGAGAAGCAGCAGGGGCTCACAGCGGATCCATTCAAGGCGGAGACGAGGCCGGGGGAGCGTCGGAGGCAGCACAGGGTCGCCGGAGATCCGGGCGGCCGAAGGTAGAAGACGACGATGGCGGCGACGTTGCAGGGCGCCTGAGGATGCGTGGTCATCTGGGATGACGCGGACGACGAGGCGGAGCCGACGAGCACGACGGTTGCTCGAGGGACGGCCGGTGAGCGCGGTGGCGGTGTGCGGCGGCGACGGAGGCGTTCGGGCGCGAGAGAAAAGAGCAGAG
>NC_041381.1:372375367-372404385 GCF_002162155.2 Triticum dicoccoides | reverse complement strand
AAGAGCAGAGAAGGGGGAAAGGGTCGGGGGAGAGTGAGAGAGAGCCAGGGGCTGCGTGGCGCTCCGTGGCGTCGTCTAGGAGGGGCCGGGGAAGCAGGAGGTGGCCGGGGAAGCAGGAGGTGGCCGGGGGCGAGCGCGCGCGCGGCGACACACCTCTGTCCTTCTGGCGAGGGAGGAAGACGACAGGGGGGGAAGGGGCGGTGGGCTGGGCCGTGCTGGGCCGGTTGGTGGCGCCAGGTAAGTGGCTGGAGGAGCTGGGCCAGGTAGGTTTCTCTCTCTCCTTTTTCTAATTATTTAAGTTTTCTATTTTTTTCTGCAATTGGTTTTGATTTGATTTAAAATATCAAATCATTTTTCTAAAACTTTCTGTAAAGTGTATGTGAGCTCAGGAACTAGTCCAAGGTCATAGGCAACTTACAAAAATATTTGAACTTTATTTCTTATATAATAGAAATAAATTCAACTCAAATATGTCATTGGTTTAAGTCAAAGGCCCAAAAATAAATAATTCTGTGATTCCAAAAATATTGGTTTGAATTTTACCTCTTACCAATATTTTCACAGAGTAACAGGAACATTTCTTTGGACTCATTTGATGAGATTTAAATGTTGGTTATTTTTAGAGGTCTTCTGAGGCTTTTGAAAATTCCTCAATTCAAATTTCATTTGAGTTAAAACATGATGCTCACATGAGGGTCTAGCCTAGTGCATAACAGGACCAGGGATGTGACAACTCACCCCCACTAAACAAAAATCTCGTCCCGAGATTCAAGCGTAGGGTAAGGTGAAGGGGGAACGCAAACTAGCACAATCTTCACGATCCAGGTTGCACTTCAAATGTACGTTGATTCGTTCACAATCATTGTCTCGAAGTCTTGCTCTGAGAACTCCAACTAGCATGACAACGAGAGGAAAGGAAAGACCCTAAAAGAATTGTTCTTCTCGAAGGTCGAACAACTCAGGATTAACCCACGGAATGAGACATAGCAACATCTCTCGAGCTGAGAGATGAAACACACCTCTAGAGGGATGGAGTGGAACAGATGACGAGGGTTCACTAGGTAGACAACAATTCCACACTTAAAAAGGTGGAAAATGATTGTCAACGTAGCGAGGAGTTGAGTTGCCATGATACCACAACAAGGCACCTTAGGGATGGTGACTCGTAGATATAACCCCTTAAGTGGCAAAAAGAATTACCTTTGATTCAGAGATCATTGAAACTCTTTAAACCAGCCTAAGGCAATTCTCGAGAGATCGTTTGGAGGGGGTCGGTAGAATGGCATACTCGGACTTGGATGATGTGGATTACCTTGTTGAAGACAACGTAATGGATGAATTTGCTTACCACCGGAAATGGAAGAGACCCATGGTAGAATGGCACATTGGCGGTGCAAGCTGGGAACAAAATGCAAATGCTGGGAAGGATTCTGGTAACTGGGGAAGAACCCAACAATAGAGAGTGAATTCACTGTTTGAAAAGGTCATAGCATTGCCGAGGAAACTGAGAGCACTATACAGTTAATGCCGACGATCAAACCTAGCACTTGCGCGTGCTCTCAAGAACTTGAGCATTTCCATAATCATCAAGATTTTACCAATATCCGTGTCAAGGATCCTGGCAACACAACTTGCTACCATGATGAATGATGATGGATGATGCAGATGCAAAGGAAGATAACACTTTCTCAGATTTCACCCTTGGCGGGGCCAAGGAAATAAAATTTGGATGATCGACCGAGAGACATTTAGCACTCTGCTTCTAATGCTCTCCTTAATGTACTAGCGTATCCCATTCCTTGAAATGGTCTGGTATCTAGAACATCAGGTAAAGGTCGTACTTTGGAAACACTAAAATGATAATGCATAGCTAGGGAGTAAATCCTACGAAGTCCTTATGGGGAGGTGGCCAACTTCTTCAATCAAGATACTACAACAATAGGTCTTCCGGCGTGTCACACCCTAGCTAGTCATGCATTAGGGTGTTGCATCATGTTTATTTTTGCATCAGAAACCTGAAATGGGGATGACAGAACCCCCAGTCCCCTCTGAAACCAATTAGGGTTTACTAAAAACTTTTCAATGAACCTGAAATGCCCTTCTAAAATGCCCACCATTTTTGTCTTGGTTCAGAACCTCTGCCAAAAGTGATGCACATTTTCCTAGGCCATCTTAGGGTTTGTGAATTAAATCATAAATATTTGAATTTGGGCATTTAAAATTATATAAAATATTTAAATGCTCAAATATCTCCAAACTAAAATGTTTCATGTTGGAAATAACCCAACTATGGACCAGGAGTAGTTTGGTGATTTTAGGAGTTGCCTAAGTATTTTTATTAATTCAACAAAGTTGCAGAAGTATTAAAAAAAGCAGAAAACAGAGAAAAATAGAAAAACTTACCTGACGCCAGCACCCGGCCCACCTGCCGGCCCAGCCCAACGCCGCTCCAGCGAGCTGCTTGCCGGCCAGGCAGGCAGGCAGGTGCCCGACGGCGACCGCAGCGCGCGCCACGCACCTGCTCACCGCCTCGCTGCTGCCCTCGCCCGGTGACGTCGTGGATCGCCCTCCCTCTCTCCCCTGAACCCCCCAGACACCCCCTTTCCTCTCCAGCTCCTCCCCCTCGTGCGCCCCAGCCATGGCCGACGCTACCGCCGCCGTGCCTATGTCGTAGCCGCACTCCCCGCCGCCCGTGCGTCCTCTCGTCGTGTCCAGGAGCTCCGCCGCTGTCCACTTCATCGAGCAAGCCGAGCCCCGAGCGCTCGCAACGCCCGAGTCCACCGCACCGACCTCGCCCGAGTCCACCGTCGCCGGAGATCCCCTTCAACGCCGTCGTCGCTCCGGTCCGTCCCCGGCCACACCAAGGGCTTCGTCGAACTCCCTGTGAGCGTAGCCATCCTTCCCTCCCTTCTTTTCTTGCTCCCGAGCCGTGTACCGACCTCCCGGAGCTCAACCGCACCCACCGCCGTGGAGCTCGTCGCCGACGTGCTCCCGGTCATCCTCCGGCCACTCCACGGTGTCCATCATGCTCACCGCGTCACGTAGCACCTAACTAGCTACTCCCCGCACCTCACCGATCCCCCTAGCGACAAGTTCGACTTTGGCCGAACTCCGGTGGCCGCCAAAGTCGTCGCCAGCGCCAACTCCGGCCACCCCGACCCCAACGGACTCCACCAAGAGCTGCGGCTCGACCTCAGCTCCTCTCCGGTGGCCTCCGCGGCTCGTTTGGTTGCCGGAACGGCAAAAATCACTTCCGCCGCCGCGTGGGGCTCGCCGGCGGCTGAACGCCGGTGCAGCCGACCAGGGTTTGACCACGGGTGGGCCCTGGTTGACTTCCCTGAGTCTATGACAGGTGGGGCCCAGCCCTGTTAACTAATTAGGATTAGTTTAAATTAATTTTAGTTTAATTAATCACACTGACACGCGGGACCCACTGTCAGGTTTGACCCGGACGTGTCCCGTTGACCTGCTGATGTCACACTGACGTCAGGCTGACGCAGTAATTGATTTTCTGGATTTAATCTAATATAGGAAATTCCAGAATATAGTTTAAACTTTAAAAATTCATAACTTTTATTCTGTAACTCCAAATCAGACAAATTATATATGAAAAATGATCAGAAAAATCCAATCTATCCATCTGTACTATTTTCATGCATGATTAAACAAGTTAACCTAATGTTTAATGCAGAACAAGGAAAAACACTTTAAAGGGCCATGTTTGAGTTTAAAATTTGAATCTTTGATTCAAATTGGTTCAAACCCTTCTGGTCCTAGTTGCATTAGCCCAACTCACTCATATTGCCATGTTTCATGCATGCATCATATTGTTGCACATTGTTTGGTGATGGTTGTGTATCGGTGTTCTTTGCGGCAGGTTCTGCCTCTGAGGAGTACCGTGATTACCCTAACGAAGAACCGTATCCGTGCATCAAATCATCAGGCAAGCAACCAACCATTTGATCATATCGATACAATCCCATGTTCTTGCTCCTGCTCTCTTTTACTGCATTAAGACAATGCGTTTCAAACTGCTGTGTGCTACGGTAGTTGAACCCACTTCCTCTGCATGACCTGTCATTGCCACAGTAACTAGATGAAACCCACTAGCATGTGTAGGAGTTGATTGAGCCATATGTATGTGTTGTTCCTACCTTGCTATGCCTGTTATGCTTAGAGTCGTGTCAGGTCTGGTTCATCTGGGTGATGGGCTAGAGTGAAGAGAGTGGTGTGGTGAACACGATTTGGTAAAGGTATCGATGAGAGGCCATGTAGGAGTACATGGTGGGTTGTTTCATTGAAGCCGACTTTAAGCACTGAGATCTGTATGTGTGATTTAAGATACAGCTACTACCATGCATTGGGCCCTGAAATATGACCCCGCTCGACTTCTTATAAACCCTAGCTCTCTGTCCAGGAGTTGCAAGTAGTTTCTGGTGTTTGTAGCCTACTGGAGGTCGTGGACAGCGCTGACCGTAGGGGTGGGCTGTGATGCGGTAGGTACGTGGCCGGGTGTACCGAATACCCGTTAGGTATCTCGGGAACCCTGTTCACATCGTTCGGGGCCGTATGGGAAACCTTGGCCGGACTCCCTGCGGATGGAACCTGGATAGGCGATAAACCTGGACTAGAGACTTAGGTGTTTAGGTAGGTCGTGGTCTACACCCACGTCGGCGTTCGCTTGAAGTCTGCCGAGCACATGTCGTGTGCAGACGCTAAGTGGTGGAAACATGTATGAAGAATACACCCCTGCAGGGTTATTATGATCTATTCGAATAGCCGCGTCCGCGGTAAAGGACTACTTGGTTGCCTATACAGTTCATAGACAAGTAAATGGAAACTACTAAAAGCCTCAAGATAAGTGTGAGTGACGAGGATGGCTCTTCCGTAGGAAGACGGAGGTGGATCCTCGGTAGCGTATTGAAGTGGTGAGTAGTGGACTCGTGTACGCAAAACCAATTCAAGTTGGAGTCTCGTAGGATAGCCTAGCCAAGAGTCAAAGCTGGCTTGCTGCAACAACTCCACCAACCCTTCTTGATAATGTGCATGTATGTAGGATCTGATGTAAGTCTTGCTGAGTACCTTGTACTCATGTTGCTATAATTTACATTTTTACAGAAGACGCTGCAACCCCTTCTGATGGGTTCTTCGTAGACGTTGACATCAATGAGTAGCCTAAGGCCCAGGTGGTGATCCTGAGCTTGTGAAGGACCACGTAGTATAGCTAGGCTTTCCAAGCCTCTTTTATTTTACTAGTTGTCTGTACCCAGACAAGCTACTTCCGCTGCTGGTTTGAATGACTGTATGACTTGAATGCTGGGTCGTGTGACCCGTACCTATGTGTATGTTATGTATGGCTCTCTGAGCCTTAAATAAAGTACTTGTGCTGTAGAGTCATGTTGTGATGCCATGTTGTATTTGCACATATCGAGCATATTGTGTGTATGTTATTGAAATGCTTGGTATGTGTGGGATCTGACTATCTAGTTGTTTATCCTTAGTAGCCTCTCTTACCAGGAAATGTCTCCTAGTGTCTCCACTGAGCCATGGTAGCTTGCTACTGCTCCGGAACACTTAGGCTGGCCGGCATGTGTCCTTCTTCGTTCCTGTGTCTGTCCCTTCGGGGAAATGTCACGCATTGAGTACCGGAGTCCTGTTAGCCCGCTACAGCCCGGTTTACCGGAGTCCTGCTAGCCCAGTGCTACAGCCCGGACCCACTTGCTGATGACCGACACGTTCGAAGCTGGGTCATGGATGCCTGTCCCTGTAAGTCTGTGCCACTTTGGGTTTACGACTAGTCATGTCAGCCCGGGCTCCTTATCATATGGATGCTAGTGACACTATCATATACGTGAGCCAAAAGGCGCAAACGGTCCCGGGCAAAGGTAAGGCGACACCAGTGGGGATACCGTGCGTGAGGCCGCAAAGTGATATGAGGTGTTACAAGCTAGATCGATGTGACATCGAGTCGGGGTCCTGACAGCGTTGGCATCAGAGCCGGACTGCCTGTAGGTTCTCCAAGCCAAACTGGTCGATGTTGAGTCTAGAAATTCTTTAGTTATATGTAGGGGAATTGTTTGTGGGTTGGAACGTAAGGCTCTTTTTACTCCTTTATCTTATGACATTCTGATCTGAGTCAGACTATTCTTCCACCGGGGGTTAAGGAATTAGGATTTTTCTCTCTATCAGGTTCACGTGTTACTAATCAGTAGTACCTTATAGGTTTGATGAATACAAGCCTAGTTCAGTTCTACTACCACATTATGTTGCTAGGATGGACTCAGAATTTGATATGATGATGTTGAGTGTGTATGAAATCCTTTGTCAAATGTCTCAAAATCCTTCTTGAGCATTTACAGCTGTTATGCTGCCGAAATTTTGCTAGAAATTCTAATGCCTTTGCATTATGGTTGTGCTTTCAGATGGCCACTCGCGACCTCAATCAAGTGGTTCGCCTGACTCGATGCCTAGATGTACCCGGCCATACCGCCATGTTGGTCAGGGTAATGACTGAGGCTGGATACCGTTGGTATCCTGAGTACACGGTCGAAGAGCAATTTCGAGACTTTAATCAAAGCCAGTATCTCTACACTGTCAGGATATTTCCATCTTATCCTGGATCCACCGAGCCCCTTCACTGCTCCTATGGACTCGGGGTTACTATTGAGATGGCTGTGCAGGACGCCGCCTACTCTATGATGACCATCATGCGAGTCAGGTCTGGCCTATTTCGGGACTCTGATTTCCGGTATATGCCAGGATCACTTCCGGGAGCACAAGGGTATCTCCAGGCTATCTATGCTGACCCCACTCAGGAGGATTCACGGACTCGCACCACTGCTGAGATGCTCGAGGATAAGAACCGTGAAAATCGGGCCTTGAGGCTAGAGATTTTTAATACCCGTGCTGACCATTGGGCCACGTTGACTCGGTTTGCACCGGCGGTGCAAGCTGGATATTCGGATATGCGCGATCTCTATCCTGTGAGATCTGCTCTGCCAGACGTGATGGGTTGGCGTGATGTAGGAGGCATCACCCCACCTCGCGGTCCCCGCAGGCCACCGTCTGTTGGTCCAAGACCTCATCCTAGCCCCTATGGTCCACAAGCTCCGCGAGATCGTCTGTTTCCGGATGATCATGTTGAGCTTCCAGGCTATGGAGGTGATTTCTACGAGGACTACTACGGATCGGTCTGAGTTAGTGGTAGTATCCCTAGTTCGTGCTAGCTGTGTCGTCTATCATCCTGCGTGACTCGTGGGATATGTCCTAGTTTGTACCGCCTTCCGGAGGTGTAGAAAAATAATGTATAGGAGCTTGGGATGCCTCCGATGAGATGTAATCCTCTTTTCACCGCAATTGTACCTTGTTTGGTCTTGTACTAAACCTTGTATGGTGTGTATGATGATGGAATAAAAGAAGCAGTTTCTGTATTTACCATGTCATACGGATGATCATCTTGCATTCCGAGTTATTCCTTACATTCTGTATTCTATGTCGGAATTTTATCATTCTGACTAAATCATTGTCTTGTTTACCTAGGATGGTCAACACGCGCACTAACCTTGCTCCTCAAGAGCAGGCCGAAGGCAGTGAAGTCAGGAATGCAAATCTGGCTCATCCTCCTTCCCTAGCCGAGGTTATGATGGAAGCTGAGAGAAATAAGCGGGAGACCAACCGTTTGTTGGAGCGTATTGAACAGAACACATCACACCATCAGAGGACTAACGTGGTGTCACTCAGTGACTTCATCAAGTTACATCCACCCACGTTCCACCACTCCGTCGAGCCTCTCGACGCTGATGACTAGCTTCGCGGTATTTCTCACAAACTGCGTTCCGCGCTAGTAGCTGAGGCTGACAAGGTCACCTTTGCTGCATATCATCTTGAAGGCCCCGCCAGTCTATGGTGGGAGAATTATGGAGCTATGCGCCCAGCAGGCCATGTCACTACTTGGGCTGAATCCAGCGAGGCTTTCCGTGAACATCACATTCCGGAGGGTCTCATGGACCATAAACGTGAGGAATTTTGCAGTTTCACTCAGGGCCGACTCTCTGTGGATGCTTACAGCAGGGAGTTCGGTAACCTCGCACGATATGCCACTGAGGAAGTTTCTACCGATGCCAAGAAGCAAGCAAGGTTCCATAAGGGGCTTAGTCCTGAGCTTCGCCGCGACCTTCGTCTGCATGAGTGCACATCTTTTCAGAAACTTGTTAACAAGGCCATCAGTGCTGAGACTGGTCAGACTGATTATGACGCAACACGCAAGCATGGCCGTGACGTGGGTTCCTCATCCGGTGCTGGTCCTCAGAAGCGCCGCGTGTGGGTGCCCAACACTGCCCTGCCACCCAGGTTCACACCGAGGCCATCCTTCCAGGCGCCTCGCCCCGTTCAACAGTCTGCACCAGCCAAGCCCTATGGTGGTCCAACCAACAGTGCTCCTCCACGTACCAGTTCCGTGACTTGTTTCAAGTGTGGGGAATCTGGCCACTATATGCGTGAGTGTCCCCAGACCAACCCCAACCAATCTGCTAAAGCTGTTGGCCGTGGCAAGCCGACAGGGAAAGTGTTCCACACCAAGCCGGCCACCGCTACACGTGGCAATGTCAATTGTATTTCTGCCGAAGAAGCTCAAGAGGATCCCAACGTCGTTCTCGGTACGCTCCTTGTTAATTGCCACCCGACATCTGTTCTTTTTGATACAGGAGCCTCTCATTCATTTATATCCGAGAACTATGCTCGTTTGCATAACACCGCATTCTGTGACATGCCATCCACTATGGAAATTTCTACTCCCGGTTCTAGATGGCAAACCTCCAGGGTAAGTTATGGAAATGAAATCCAAGTCGACAGACTTGTTTTCCTTGCATCTTTGATAGCTCTCAATTTTTCAGATATTAATATCATTTTGGGTATGGACTGGATGTCAGCTCATCATGCCAAAATTGATTGCTTCTCTAGGACTGTTCAACTCACTCATCCTTCGGGGAAGATAGTCAATGTCTTGACCCGAATAGCTAAGCGACAGTTATATTCTCTTAACACCAGCCCTTTGCCAGACCTTGAGGATGTTCCGGTAGTCCGTGACTTCCCGGATGTCTTCCTAGAGGAATTGCCAGGTGTTCCACCTGACAGGGATGTTGAGTTCGTAATAGACCTTATTCCAGGAACCGTCCCGATTGCTAGAAGACCCTATAAGATGGCACCACTAGAACTAGCCGAGCTTAAGAAACAACTCGATGAGTCCTTGAAAAAGGGTTTCATCCGACCTAGTTCATCTCCGTGGGCTTGCCCCGTCCTCTTCGTCAAGAAGAAGGATGGTACGGACCGGATGGTTGTAGATTATCGACCTGTCAATTTGGTCACAATCAAGAACAAATATCCGCTCCCCAGGATCAACGACCTGTATGATCAGCTCGCTGGATCCTCAGTCTTCTCCAAAATGGATTTGAGGTTGGGCTACCATCAAATCAAAATCATAAACGGGGACATTCCGCAAAATGGATTCGATTTGTGTTGCAAACTTTCATTTTTCTTCCTAGACTCGATGAGTCTGGAATATCCTGACACCAACCAGATCTGAATCTCAGGCAGATGTGATGGTTGGAACATTTCCCAAGAACTATAATATTGGTCTCGTGATAACCGGTAAAGTGGATGTCGTGGCCAACACACCCCGCCGTGTCAGGACCCCGACTCAATGTCATATCGATCTAGCATGTAACACCTCATATCACTTTGCGGCCTCACGCACGGTATCCCCACGGGTGTCGCCTTACCTTTGTCCGGGACCATTTGCGCCTTTTGGCACACGTATATGATAATGTCGCTAGCATCCATATGATAAGGAGCCCGGGCTGACATGGCTAGTCGTAAACCCAAAGTGGCACAAACTTACAGGGACAGGCATCCATGACCCAGCATCGAACGTGTCGGTCATCAACGAGTGAATCCAGGCTGTAGCACTGGGCTAGCAGGACTCCGGTGAACCGGGCTGTAGCGGGCTAACAGGACTCCGATATTCATCGCGTGACATTTCCCTGAGGGGACAAACACAGGAACGAAGAAGGACACATGCCGGCCAGCCTAAGTGTTCCGGAGCAGTAGCAAGCTACCATGGCTCAGTGGAAGCACTAGGAGACATTTCCCGGTAAGAGAGGCTACTAAAGATAAACAACTAGATAGTCAGATCCCACACATACCAAGCATTTCAATATCATACACACAATATGCTCGATAAGTGCAAATACAACATGGCATCACAACATGACTCTATGACTCAAGTATTTTATTCAAAAGGCTCCGGGGAGCGAGATATTACAAACATGAGTCTCATGACCCAACATTCAGAGCATACAAATCAAAGCACAAGCGGAATCTATCATGTCTGAGTACAGACATCTATAAATGAAAAAGGCTGAGAAGCCTGACTATCTACCAGATCCTGCCGAGGGCACAAGATCGTAGCTGAGGTAACAAGCTAAACGTCGAAGTCCACGCGGAACTACTAGTGAGACTGAAGTCTCGCTGCAAAAACATAAAATAGGCAAACATGAGTACAAATGTACCCAGCAAGACTTACATCAGAACTAACTACATATGCATCATTTTCAACAAGGGGATGGTGGGGTTTAACTGCAGCAAGCCAGCTTTGACTCGGTGGCTATCCTGAACTACGACTGCAAGTAACTCTTTTGAGGTGGCGCACACGAGTCCACATATTCACCATATCAATACACCACTATGGAACCACTCCCGTCTCCCTACGAGAACGCCATCCATAGCACTCACGCTTATCTTGCGTATTTTAGAGTATCCACTTTCACTTGTCTATGAACTGATATAAGCAACCCAGAAGTCCTTTACCGCGGACACGGCTATTCGAATAGATGATGTTAACCCTGCAGGGGTGTACTTCTTCACACACGCTCTCACCTCTTACCGCCGTTTACACGACATGTACTCGGCAACCTTCAAGCGGAAGCCCAACGTGGGTGTCGGCCACGGCCTGCCTAAACACTCAAGTCTCTAGTCTAGGTTTATCGCCTATTCGGGTTCCATCCATGAGGAGATTCGGCCGGAGTTTCGCTCACAGCCCCAAACGATGTGTGCAGGGTTCCGTGACACCAAACAGGCGCCCGGTACACCCGGCCACGTGCCTACCGCATCACAGCCCACCCCTCCGGTCAGCGCTGCCCACGGCCTCCAGCATACTACAAACACCAAAACTACTTGCAACTCCTGGATAGAGGACAAGGGTGATCAAGAAGCCGAGAGGGTCCATTGGTTTCGGGCCCAATGCGTGGTAGTAGCTGAATCATGGATCACAAACACAGAACTCAGTTCCTAAGGACGGCTGCAATGAGACAACCCACCATGTACTCCTACATGGCCTCTCACCGATACCTTTACCAAATCGTGTTCACCACTTAGCTCACACACAGTAGGACATGTTCACACACCTCTGATTCATCCCCGATGAATCAGACCTGACACAACTCTAAGCAATAGCAGGCATGACAAACAAACAAGAATGAGTAGGCACAATAGGGCTCAAACAACTCCTACTCATGCTAGTGGGTTTCATCTATTTACTGTGGAATGACAGGTCATGCAAAGGATAAAGGGGTTCAGCTACCGCAGCAAGTAACAGTTGAATCGTTGTTGTCCTAATGCAGTAAAAGAGAGCAGGAGCGAGAGAGTGGGATTGTATCGGAATGAACAAGGGGGTTTTGCTTGCCTGGCACTTCTGAAGATAACATTGAGTCTTCATCGGTGTCAACGATCACATCATCGGTACAACGTCTATCGAGGGAGAACAACACCGGCAAACACAAAAGAAACACGATCAATGCAATGCACAATATGATGCATGCTATGACATGGCAATATGAATGTGTTTTGGGTTAATGCACCTAGCTATGATTTAAATGAAGTTGGTTTGAATACATGATTCAAATTCCAACTCCATATATGGTTATTTAAATGCCCTTTATTTGTTTTGTCCAAAACAGAGGACAAACATTGTTCAAACATGCATGAAAATTATACAGATGGATTCCTTGAATTTTTCTGATAATTTTTCATATATAATTTGTTTGATTTGGAGTCACGGTTGAATTACTATGATTTTTAGAAGTTTTAGCTATTTTCTGAAATAAATAAATCGTTTAGATTTATTTAAATCCAGAAAAGGGGTTTATTGCGTCAGCCCTGCGTCAGAGTGACGTCAGCGGGTCAACGGGACACGGTCCGGGTCAAACCTGACAGTGGGTCCCGCGTGTCAGTGGCTAATTAGACTAACTAATTCAATTAGTACTAATCCTAATTAACTAACAGGGATGGGCCCCACCTGTCATTGAGTCAGGGGGAGTCAAACTAGGTCAAACCCAGGTCAAACTCGCCGGAGTTGACCCGAGGCTCGTCGCCGGCAAGGCCAGGGACGGCGGAGAGCGTCGGGATTCGCCCTCCGATGACCAAAAGAGCGGCGGAGGGGCTCTACGAGATGCCCAGGCTCGCGCGCATCTAACACGACTAGTGGCAGAAGCCGGGGTGGACCGAGCTCGCCGGAAACAAGCTCGCGGCGGCGGCCGGAGTTCGGCCAACGGCGGGTTAGGCGATGCAGGGTGCCAGGGGAGGCGTTGGTGGGTGCTATGTGCTCCTGGGACTGTGGTGAGCACGATGGTGGGCTCGGGAACGAGCTGCGGTGGCTGTGGCCACGGCCACGCCATGGCCGGCGGCGAGAAGCTCTCGGCCGTGGTGGGAGATGGGGCTAGGGGGCGAGAACGGAGGGGACGAGCACAGGAGAAGCAGCAGGGGCTCACATCGGATCCATTCGAGGCGGAGACGAGGCCGGGGGAGCGTCGGAGGCAGCACAGGGTCGCCGGAGATCCGAGCGGCCGAAGGTAGAGGACGACGATGGCGGCGACGTTGCAGGGCGCCTGAGGATGCGTGGCTCATCTAGGATGACGCGGACGACGAGGCGGAGCCGACGAGCACGAGGTTGCTCGACGGACGGCCGGTGAGCGCGGTGGCGGTGTGCGGCGGCGACGGAGGCGTTTGGGCGCGAGAGGGGAAAAGAGCAGAGAAGGGGGAAAGGGTCGGGGGAGAGTGAGAGAGAGCCAGGGGCTGCGTGGCGCTCCGTGGCGTCATCTAGGAGGGGCCGGGGAAGCAGGAGGTGGCCGGGGAAGCAGGAGGTGGCCGGGGGCGAGCGCGCGCGCGGCGACACGCCTCTGTCCTTCTGGCGAGGGAGGAAGACGACAGGGGGGAAGCGGCGGTGGGCTGGGCCATGCTGGGCCGGTTGGTGGCGCCAGGTAAGTGGCTGGAGGAGCTGGGCCAGGTAGGTTTCTCTCTCTCCTTTTTCTAATTATTTCAGTTTTCTATTTTTTTCTGCAATTGGTTTTGATTTGAATTAAAATATCAAATCATTTTTCTAAAACTTTATGTAAAGTGTATGTGAGCTCAGGAACTAGTCCAAGGTCACAGGCAACTTACAAAAATATTTGAACTTTATTTCTTATATAATAGAAATAAAGTCAACTCAAATATGTCATTGGTTTAAGTCAAAGGCCCAAAAATAAATAATTCTGTGATTCCAAAAATATTGGTTTGAATTTTACCTCTTACCAATATTTTCACAGAGTAACAGGAACATTTCTTTGGACTCATTTGATGAGATTTAAATGTTGGTTATTTTTAGAGGTCTTCTGAGGCTTTTGAAAATTCCTCAATTCAAATTTCATTTGAATTAAAACATGATGCTCACATGAGGGTCTAGCCTAGTGCATAACAGGACCAGGGATGTGACACACAAATGGAGAAGGGGTGGAGGGGTATATATAGCCTCCACACAAAATCAAACCGTTACACACATTTGACCCAACTCAGTGAGACCGAATAGAGAAACTCGGTGAGACCGATTTAGTTCAAAATTTGAACGTTAGGAACCTCGGTGGGACCGACAAGATCAGCTTGGTGGGACCGATGTGCTAGGGCTAGGGTAAAACCTCATCTTGGTGATACCGATCGCATGAACTCGGTGAGGAGATTTCAGCAATAAGCAAACAGAGACTTGGTCAAGCAAACTCGGTGGGACCGATCACTCATTTCGGTGAGACCAAAATGTTATGAAAAGGAAACAAAGAGTTTGCAATGCGAATTAGGTGGGACCTATCGCTCATTTCGGTGAGACCGAAATGTTATGAAGGGAAACAGAGAGTTTGCAAAGCCATCTCAGTGAGACCGAGAGCCATATCGGTGTGATCAAATTGATTAGGGTATCTGCCTATGGCTATGTCAAGTGAACTCGGTGGCGCCAGATAGATCAAATCAGTGGGGCCAAGTTTGACTTTAGGTTTTGGACAAATGTTGGAAATGATAAAGTGGTTGAGGGTTTTGGAGCAATATCACTAAGCATTTTGATCAATTGGATCATTAAGCAACACCTCATCCCCTTTTAATAGTATTGGCTTTCCTATGGACTCAATGTGATCTTGGATCACTAAAATGAAAATGAAGAGTCTTGAGCCTTTGCCAATCTTTTTCCTGAGCATTTTGGCGGGTCCACATCTCTAGTCCATGCCATGCCAATCAACAAACTTTCTGAAACATTTAACTTGAAAGGCTATTAGTTCAGCTATATGTTGTTGTGAATTACCGAAACCACCCGGGGATTAGTTTCACTTTCAATCTCCCCCTTTTTGGTAATTGATGACAACATATAGATCAAACCTTCGAAAAATGATAATATTAATGAAATACATCGTCACTTTGAGAAGTATGTGATAAGCAAGAGCTCCCCCTAAATTTGTGCATTATTTTAAATTTGATTTTGAATGCAGATGCACAATCTATTAGGATCATGGGTTACTCTTCCATGTCACATACATCTTGGTGGAGCGCTCAAAATGATAAGATATAAGAAACATGCACTCATCACCAAGGGCAAACATGATTGATCATGCACATATCATCAAGCAAGCACACATTAAAGAATAGTATGATCAAACATATGATCATAGAAGTATCTCACACACAAGCACAAATATACATGCAAATGATCCAAACAAAAAGGCCAAAGTAGCAAGAGAGGCAACAAAAAAAAGACAAAACACACACACACACTCTCTCTCTCTCTCTCTCGAAGCCTAATGATCTATACACTTTCTCCCCCTTTGGCAACAAGTTACCAAAAAGCTTGAAAATGCATAGTGCTAAGCGGCACTCTAGGCACGATCTCCGGGAGCTTATGAAGGGTTCTTCTGGCTGGTTGCTTTGGTGTGCGTAGATGGCATTGAGAGGAGTCCATTTGCAAAATCTTCAGCTGATGTTTGTGGAGCTAGAGGAGTTGAAACTAGAGGAATCACTGAGGCAGTTGCTGCAGGTGTTGACATTGTTGTCCTGGTATCACTGGCAACTGGCACAACTCTAGACCTTGGTGCCCTAGGCACTTGCTAAAATGCATTTGTGGTTGGTCCTTCTTCACTTTCTTCAAGCTCTTCCTGGATCTTCCCCACAGTTGATTGGATCTCAGTGACCTTCACATCTAGATCATGAATCTTTGTCTCAATGACCCTTTCAAAACTCTCTTGATTCTGAGTCAGGGTGGCCAATCCTTCTCAATCCTCAAAGTAGCCTCAGTTAGATAGCTGAGTTGATCATGTTTGGTCTTGAGGATCACCTGTGAAGCATCTGGAGGACTAGATGGCTTTGCTGCTTTCTCTGCCTTTGCTTTCTCTCTCTTCTCCTAGGCTTCTACACATGTTGGATGAGAGGCATCCATGACAACTTCATTATCCTCAAAGTCTGGCCTCAGGGGAAGATGCTCTTTGTCAAGTGGATATGTCCCTTTCCCCATCTTGGAGTTGATGAGCATCCAAATATGAGGGGCATATCCACAAGATCTATTTTGGTCAGCTGCAGTCCTCTTTATTGTTTCAACAATGAGACTCATGACCTTGAACTTCTGTGGCACATTCTCGGATATCAGGTTCCGGCTAAACCCTTAAGGTTCGAACTCTGGGGTGCGCGCGAAGATCTTCCCCCTACCGATCCACGCCTGAACGCCTTGCTACGAATCTAGGCTATACGATGAACAACAAAAGGGACACGAGGTTTATACTAGTTCGGGCCACCATTGTGGTGTAATACCCTACTCTAGTTTGTGGTGTGGTGGATTGCCTCTAGGGCTGATGATGAACAGTACAAGGGGAGAACAGCCTTGCGAGGGGTGTTCTTGTGTTGGTGTTCTGCTTGGGGAGGGTTCGACCAATTGATCATCTAGTGCCCTCCTACTGTGGTGGCTAGCCCTATTTATAGAGGCGCTGGTCCTCTTCCCAAATATTGAGCGGGAACGGAGCTAACAACGGCCAGTTTGAAGGGGAACATATAGTACAAGTTATCCTGACTAAAGTTGGTCTTCGACTGCCAAAGGCACTGGTGATGACGCCGTCTTGGGCTCCACAGTGACCTTCATCCCGCCGCTCTGCTGGTCTTGGTCTTGTTGCACCGAAATGGTAACCTTTTCCTGATGCCTCGGTACTCCGCGCCTATGCTTGCCCCCTTTGCACCAAAGAGGAAACAAGGACACTGGATAGGCCGGCGCCCGCCTGGTACCCGCCTGGCCTCGATCTCATGGCTTGCGTCACGAGTACCTCGCGAGGTACCCCTGCCTTGATCTGTCCGCCTCCTCGCGAGCCTGCCTAGTGAGGCCGCTCCTATGGAAGCCTTGTGTCGTCCGCCCCACAAGGCTTGGCCCCTCGCAAGGGTCTTGAGCTTGAGTTGATGAAGATGGGCCGTACTGGGCCACTCCTCGAGCCACACCGCAGGCCGCGGGCAGGCAAGTCTGGGGACCCCCGTTCCCAGAACGCTGACAGTAGCCCCCGGGCCCAAGGTGCGCTCGGACTTGGCTTAGCGGCAAAGCGAAAGGGCAAGTGCGAAGCACTACAGTCCCCAACAGCCTGCGGCCTTGGTCGCCGCGTGGTGGTTGATTTGACGTGGGCGTCTCCGCTTCCCCACGCTGCCTTGGCAACTGCCAGATAGAGAAAAGGTTGGCCCGGACTAGGCTTACCTTTGTTGCTCTCATGCACCATGCTCCAGATCCCATTTCTTGCTCTTGCTCTCCTGCTTCCGAAATTCCCAGATCCACCTCATCTTCTCTCCCCCAGCGAGCAATGGCGCCTTGCAAGAACACAGCTGAGGCTCCATCGGCCTGGTACTCGCCGGCTCTAGATCCCCCCAACATGACGGAGAAAAATCTCGCCCTCACACGCCTGATGACGGTGGCGCAAGGCAGCGAGATGGGGGAGACTGTGCTCCGGGTTGGCTCCGCCTGGCCGGAGGACAAGGGGAGCACCTTCTACCCCTTCTTCATGAGCGCCGTCATCGCCAGCCTGGTGCCTCCTCTCTCTGAGTTCTTCTATGTTGTCCTTCGCCATTACAAGCTGCAGGCTTTGCATCTCCACCCCAACTATGTTCTTCTTCTATCAATTTTTGCCAACTATTGCGAGGCGCATGTCGGCGTGATGCCTTCCATGGCCTTGCTGTGCCACTTCTTCTTCCTCCGAGCCGCACACTATCGCTTGCATCCTGGGCAGTGCGCAGGCCCTAGCCTCTCAGCGCATCTTCAAGCAGTTCGCTCGCGAGGTGAACGCAGTCCTCCCCAAGCTCGAGGCCACGCGCCCTCTTAGGTGGTCCACGTACGCCATCACATTCAGCTCAGCAGACCAGCTCAAGTGTGCGGCTACGGCCGGTGTCCTCCCAATGCTTTGGTCCCAAGTCATCAGCAATGTGCAAGTCACCAGGACCCTCATCGATGGCGGCACAGGACTCAACGTTCTGTCCATCGAGACATTCAACAATCTCCAAGTGTCGTATGATTAGCTTCAGCCAACCAAGCCTTTCTCAGGAGTCACCGACGGTTCCACCACCCTGATAGGGAAGGTTCGCCTCC
Source organism: Triticum dicoccoides (assembly GCF_002162155.2). NCBI lineage: Eukaryota > Viridiplantae > Streptophyta > Magnoliopsida > Poales > Poaceae > Triticum > Triticum dicoccoides. Next base: position 372,386,438 of record NC_041381.1, on the reverse strand, counting down.
CTGTCACCTTCGGGCAGCGCAAGAACTACCATACCAAGCTCATCGACTTCGACGTTGCCCACATTTGACTGCCATACAATGCCATCCTCGGGTATCCGGCCCTGGCCAAGTTCATGGCAGTGACCCACCATGGTTACAATGTCCACATGATGCCGGGAAGCAACGAAGTCATCACAGTCCCCTACGAAGAGAAAGACGCGGTGTGCTCTCTCGAGCGCGCCTTCCAAGCTGCATCAGTCAAGTACCCAGATAGCAATAGTGGGAACCTTCACGAGGTAGCTCCTAAGAAGAAGAAGACATTGCCCATCTCAAGGCCTCAGGAGGCAGGCGTCTCCGGATCCTGACGCCTGCCTCCTAAGGCCTTGAGCTGGGCAATGTCTTCTTCTTCTTAGGAACTGCCTCGGGAAGGTTCCCACTCTTGTTGTCTGGGTCATCGACTGATGCAGCTTGGAAGGCGCGCTCGAGAGAGCACACCGCGTCTTTCTCTTCGCAGGGGACTGTGATGACTCCGCCGCTTCCCGGCATCTTGAGGACATTGTAACCATGGTGGGTCACTGCCATGAACTTGGCCAGGGCCGGATACCCGAGGATGGCATTGTATGTCAGGCGAATGTGGGCAACGTCGAAGTCGATGAGCTCGGTATGGTAGTTCTTGCACTGCCTGAAGGTGACAGGGAGGCGAACCTGCCCTATCGGGGTGGTGGAACCGTCGGTGACTCCTGAGAAAGGCTTGGTTGGCTGAAGCTGATCCTATGACACTTGGAGATTGTTGAACGTCTCGATGGACAGAATGTTGAGTCCAGCGCCGCCATCGATGAGGGTCCTGGTGACTTGCACATTGCTGATGACTTGGGAGCAAAGCATTGGGAGGACACCGGCCGTAGCCGCACACTTGAGCTGGTCTGCTGAGCTGAATGTGATGGCGTACGTGGACCACCTAAGAGAGCGCGTGGCCTCGAGCTTGGGAAGGACTGCGTTCACCTCGCGAGCGAACTGCTTAAAGATGCGCTGAGAGGCTGGGGCCTGCGCACCGCCCAAGATGCAAGCGATAGCGCGCGACTCCTGGAAGCCCCCAGCCCCCTTGTCCTGATGATGGTCAGCATTCCTTCTCGGCGGTGGTGGCAGAGGAGGAAGGCCTGTGTTGCCCTGCGGGCGATCCTCGTGAGGCTGATCCCTCCAAGCCCCCTCGCGAGCCTGTTCCTGCCAGTAGTCCTTGCGAGGGCGACCACACCACTCCTGGAGAGGGCCTCGGTCATTCAATCGTCCTCCACCTCTTCATCCTCCTCGGTCGTAGCCCCGATCGTTGCTCTCGGGGCATCGACCGACGCGTCCTTCTCGGACGGCCCTGAGCTCTTGGCATTCGTTTTTGTTGTGAGTGTGGAGGTCTTGGTACATGCAGTACTGCCTGCCCTTGGACGACTTCGGTTCATCCCTGCCGCGTTTCGTGTATGGCTCCACTGTGAGCACGGCTGCTCCTTTGCGCTTCACGTCCTTGGCCTTGGCTTTCTTCTCTTCTGGGTCAGCAGCTGGGAGCTCGAGAAGGGAGAGGTGCCCTTCCTCAGCCCTTGCGCACTTGGTCGCCAGGTTGAACAGCTCCAGAGAGGTGCATAGATCCTCATGGATCAACAGCTCCTCCTTCATCTTGATGTCACAGACGCCGTCGGAGAATGCCGAGATGATGGCCTCCTCAGTCAGCTTGGGAATCTTAAGGCGTGCGCTGTTGAAGTGCTGCATATACTTCTGCAGGGTCTCTCCAGGTTGCTGCTTGATGCGGCGCAGGTCACTCACGACCGGAGGACGATCCAGAGTGCCCTGGAAGTTGGCGATGAAGCGGGTGTGCATATCGTCCCAAGAGGAGATCATGACAGGAGTCAGGTTGAGGAGCCAGGTGCGGGCACCATCCTTGAGCGCCATGGGAACCCAATTCGCCATGACCTTTTCGTCTCCGTTGGCCGCTTCAATGCCCAGCTCGTAGAGCTGCAGGAACTCCACAGGGTTGGCAGTGCCGTCATAGCGAGGAGGCAGATCCGGCTTGAACTTGCCCGGCTAGGTGACACTGCGAAGCTCGGTGGTAAAGGCGCGACAGCCGGTGGTAGACACCAGAGCCTTTTGCTGACGCGGGGCTTGCTCCTGGGGATTCCCGCGCGCCACTGCTAGGGGCAGCGCGGGGTCTTGACGTGCTAGCGCAGGGATGCGGTCTTGGCGTGCCCGCGTAGGGAGCACGCGAACACCTTCTTGGGGATGAGGGATTTCTTGGCAGCTCCCTTCTTGCCGCGCGGGCGCCGGACGTGGTGGGTCTCGTCCAGGGGCCACATGCCTTGGAGCCAGGGCACCTTCTTGGGGAGGAGGTGGCGGAGGCACCTTCTGAGCTACGTCGCCTACGCAAGACGGAGGGTGAGGCGGCGAGAGGGACGATGCAGGAGAGCCCCCTACGACACTGATGAGCTCGGTGATGCGGGCGAGCCATTCGTTGTAGAGGTCATTGACGGGGTGGTAGTGCAGGAGCTCACGTGCCAGGAGCAGCGCGGCCTGCGCGTTCTTGGGAGCGCGACGAGCGTGAGATGACGAACCAGCTGGGGTCAGTGACGGAGTGGCGGTGCGGCCGTCCTGCCACACTGAGGGGTGCAGCGACGATGCGTGCTGCTCGTTCCCCGCCGGGCCAGTGGCTGCGTTGGCGGCAGGCGATGGAGAACAACGGGGAGGCCCACCGATGGGGGCCGTCTGGACAAGGCAGGCGGTGAGAGCAGCCCGACGCTCGGCATGAACTCGGCGAGCGTCAGCCATGGATGCGACGATCGATCGAACGTGGAACAGCTGAAGAAAGATTCCAGCGCACCCCTACCTGGCGCGCCAAATGTTGGATATCGGGTTTCGGCTAAACACTTAAGGTTTGAACTCTGTGCGCATGAATATCTTCCCCCTACCGATCCACGCCCGAACGCCTCACTACGAATCTAGGCTATACGATGAACAACACAAGGGACACGAGGTTTATACTAGTTCGGGCCACCTATGGTGTAATACCCTACTCTAGTTTGTGGTGTGGTGGATTGCCTCTGGGGGTGATGATGAACAGTACAAGGGGAGAACGGCCTTGCGAGGGGTGTTCTTGTGTTGGTCTTCTGCTTGGGGAGGGTTCGACCGATTGATCATGCGGTGTCCTCCTACTGTGGTGGCTAGCCCTATTTATAGAGGCCCTGGTCCTCTTCCCAAATATTGAGCAGGAAGGGAGCCAACAACGGCCATTTTGAAGTGGAACATATAGTACAAGTTATCCTGACTAAATTTGGTCTTCGACTGCCAAAGGCACTGGCGATGACGCCGTCTTGGGCTACACAGTGACCTCCGTCCTGCTGCTCTGCTGGTCTTGGTCTTGTTGCACCGAAATGGTAATCTTTGCCTGATGCCTCGGTACTCCGCGCTTGTGCTTGCCCCCTTTGCACCAAAGAGGAAATGAGGACACTGGACAGGCCGGCACCCGCCTGGCCTCGATCATCATGGCTTGCATCACGAGTACCTCATGAGGTACCCCTGCCTTGATCTCTCCGCCTCCTCGCGAGCCTGCCTGGTGAGGCCGCTCCTGTGGAAGCCTTGCATCGTCCGCCCCGCGAGGCTTGGCCCCTCGAGCTTGAGTTGATGAAGATGGGTCGTACTGGGCCACTCCTTGAGCCACGCCGCAGGCCGCAGGCAGGCAAGTCTTGGGACCCCCGTTCCTAGAACGCCGGCACACATCAAACAAATGCAGCAAGTTGATATAATGGCCACGGATCACCCTATGATCTCCTGACTTGGGAAACAAAGTGTGCCTCAAAATGGTGTTGATGGTGGTCAAGCCAGAGAGAAGATTGTAGATGGATCCAAATTTATGAGTCTCCAAAGCCTTATCAGGAATTTCCTGGTACATATGTGCCATGGAATGGTGGTCCTTCCTGGGCTTTGCATACACATCAATATCGTTATCTTGTTCAGCAAGGGCATTGATGAACTTGGCCCATTCAGCAATAGTAGACTAATATCTTGTGCCTCCAGTCATCCATACTATCTTTCCATCCGGATAGAAGTGTGCAGTGGAGTAGAATTGCATAATCATCTCATCATTCCACTTTGTCAGCTTCTATCCAAGAAATTTGTCCACTTCATTCATCCTGAAGCTCTCATGCACTCCGGGGAAGTAATCTGCATTCTCATCAATATACTCCCAGCCAACCCACTTCATATCATATACAATAGGCTTCTTATCCAACAAGACTGTTTCAAAGAAGTCCCAATTTTCCTTGGTGTGGAATTAATAGTCAATAGCGGTCCTTCTCCTCAGAGCATAGGGATCAGACTGTCTCCACAGTCTCAGACTTGCATCCTTTCTGTCCTTCATGTTCTCAACAATGGGATGGTTATCATCATGATCAGGTATCTTTGGCTTTAGCTTTCTGAGCACTTGATGTTCTTCTTCTTCTTGAACTTCAGGCACTGGGGCCTTGTTCTTCTCAGCAACAGAGATATTCTTGGTGGATCTCTTAGGTGCAGATGGCTTTGAAGCTTGAGCAGCAGCAGGCTTGGGGGCAGTCTTGCACTACAAAAAAATACACTTCCGTGATGATACGTGTGTGTCATAGTAGGTCGCGTTTTTTGTCATGCATGTACATCCATGACGATTTTATGACAGAATCAAGATAGTCATACCTGTGATGTCGTAGAAGTGTTCCATGACGTTACCAAAATTATCATCACGAAAGTATCCACTTCCATGACGATAAATCACGCATCACAGAAGTGCTTTCGTCAAGGGTGACCGACACGTAGCATCCACCATAACGGAATGCCGTTAAGCTATTGGGTCGGGTTTTGGATCCGATAACCCGTTAACAGCCCCGACCAATGGGGATTTTCCACGTGTAAAATCATCATTGGCTGGAGGAAACACGTGTCGGCTCATCGTTGGGACAGATGTCATCCACTCATTGGACAAAAGGCGCCTATGATAGGTCAACACGTGGCACGGCCCAACAGTGGCCCATTCCTGTGAAAAGGCCGGCCCGTTTGACTTGGTCAAAAGGTGGTGGGCCGGCCCATCGAAAGCCTGTTCGCATATAGCCCATTTACAACCCACTAATCCAAGGCCCGTTACGCCCTATCCGAATTAGGCCCAGTAGCGTCATCTGGGCCATCCAATATGATTCCATCCCGTTTTCACTTCTGGCCCATGTATGTCCCGTGACGTCTTTCGGCCCATATGAGGCCCTTTGTAACTATTGGCCCATTAACAGCCCGTGGTGAAACTGGCCCGTAATGAACAGTGTATCACTTTACACCCATAAAGGGCCCATGGTGAAACTGGCCCGTAATGAATAGTGTATCACTTTATACCCATTAATGGCCCGTTATTCCATTGGGCCGTTTCTAGCCCAGGTTATCTTTCGGCCTTCTGAGGGCCCATTTATTCTTGGGCTCAATTGCAGTATTCGGTTACTTACGGCTCGTTACTGTCATTTTCTGCTTGTGGGCCAAATTCAGCCAGTCGTTATAGTCGGCCCGTTTGTGGACCGTTAATCTGTTGGACCATTTTCATATCATCACCAAATATGGCCTATTAACGGCCCGTTATGGTCAGCCCATAAAACATATGATTTCCATTAAAGGCCCGTCTACGGCCTATTAAAGGCCCGTAAAATACCCATAAATGAGTCGGCCCTTACAAGGCCCATGGATCCTACGAGACGTAGAAGGCCCATGGATCCTACGAGATGTAGAAGTCCCATGGATCCTACGAGACGTAGAAGGCCCATGGATCCGATGGCCCATTGAAGGCACATGGATCTGACGGCCCATTGAAGGCCCATGGATCCGACGGCCCGTACATGACCCATGGATCATACGGCCCGTGAAGGGCCATGGTCGGGCGAGTTGGCCCCCGTTTAAACGATATAGCATATTCAAGGAATTATCCTACTTAATACTATCACCTCTAAAAAGCATACACTATACAACAAAGAGATCAAGGCATAGAAAGGTAGAATAATCCTACACTATACAATAAGAAATTACAACTGATTATACCCACTGGGCATTATGGTTTGACACATGTGTTAATAAAGCATACACAAACAGCAAATTACATACACTGGGTAAATACAGCTCATACATCATGGACGCGCATCAACTTAACTCCATTTGAACTATAATCGATTGGCCGGATTCAGGTAGCACAAATTTCAGTCTGCAAAATCTCCAATTCCTTCATGGTTACCTCAGTGTCTTGTTTCATTTTTTTGACTCCTGCATCTAATACCTGCATGTCCAGTCTCAACTTGTTGATTAAATGTTGACAATCATGTACACGTTGTCTTGCCACCTCTAGTTGATGCTCGAGAACATCAGCACATTCCAGTTCCAATCCATAATCATTCGGTAACGACCATGTCGCACTGCTCGCAGATCTTTTTGTTGATGTCACTTCATCCTGAAATTTTTCTATAAGTACACATGACTAGGGCAAAAATATAGTTACAACAGTGAAGCGAGCAAGGCACTATTTTATACTACATGGCAAAACAGGACTAACAATAATGTTACACGTCACTTTAAAAAAATGTTACACGTCATGAAGCATAAGCAGGTGATATTTTAAAAATTATAAAAAAGATATTCTGTGCAGCCTGCATACAGAAATCCCTCTTAGTTCACCAGAGGAGCATGATGTTGGGGCCCAATCGAAAACACAGACAAGTTACAAATTTAGACAGCATGTTGCATATAAGCAAGCAGTTGGCCATTCTGTATCTCAATTAAAGTCTTAGGGAGCATAATGAACAACAAAGGGTTTCATACAAACATACTACAGCAGGCAAAACTATGCAATCATTAGCGTAGTATAAACTAGATTGTGAGCCTCATGCAATAATAGTTGGTTAATAGACTTCAAAGCTTCAGGCACACTTCGGCAGAGTAATTAAATGGTAAGGCCTTTAATTATGTCAACTAATAGTTATACAAGTACCAAAAATTAGGCATGATTATTTGGGCATCTCATTAACTGAGGACAAATAAAGCAATTGAAAAGAGCAAATTAACTATGCCTGAAACAAACAAGGAATTGAACTGTTGAGTTGCATACAGTGATTTACCTTAGCAGGTTGAAGAGGCTCAGCGCAGCTCCTACTTCTCTTGCAAGGCTCCTTCCTAACATCTTGTACTTGGAAATCCTCAATCTTATCTTCATTGCCCCCCCTCTGCAAGGTGACACAAACTAGTTACTCGTCTCCTTGGAAGATAAATATGCATACTTTCCAGTCTGTGAACACAAAAGGATGAGATTATAACAAAACAACACCACATAATGAAACATGCCGCATCTCTTGCACTTGCACACAATGAAATGAGCATTTACTATGTCTGCACTATGTAAAAACTAGGCAGACCTTCGAACTGGATCTCCAGGTACTCTTGGAGAGCCTACTGTAGTGTACATCCAAACCTTTATGTCACCTATGAGTCAGACAAGGCCCCACTACAGCAGCCCTTAGTGTTTAAATCGTTGACAAGCTCTGTTAGAGTGTTAGGTCAAGAACAATAAGTAATCAAAGCAAACAGTCCTAGTATGGTTGGCTGATGCAAACAAGCAATTGAACAGATGTGTGAGCAAATCTTACATATCAAGAAAAGAAGCAAAGAAGGAGGCTTAAAGACCATCACTTGACTGACCAGATTTAAGGGGCATTTAAACATCATGTGCAACATATGAACTAACATAAACATTGCATATTACAGATTCTACAATGGAATGCACATGTATTAGGTTATGCCATGTATGATGATGCCTAAATGTACAAATAGCAGGCAGGAGTGATTCATCATTGCATGCACAATTGAATTGCAGGTTAAGGGCCAGTTCGATTCCGCCTTTTCAGGGCATATTGTCAAAATAAGCCATAAAAGATGTAAAGAAGTCATTTTTGAGTTATGGGCTTGGGCTTAACTAATTTCGCTTTGGAGGGGGTGTTTCGGGTAGAACCTCGCTAAAAATTGAAGGGAAGGGGAATAGTGAAATGACTTTGTTGCCTGCCTATATTACACTCAAAATGCAACTGCTGACGCCCGTGTCACACCTGACCCTCAAGTAAAAACAAACACACAACCATTCATTGCCTGCCCGCTTGCATCTCCTCTTCCCTTTCCCTCTACCTCGATCCCCTGCCTGCAGCACTAGGGTTCTTCCAGCGAGCCGTCGCCACTGGTCCCATCTGGCCTGGTCCTCGATGATGCTATGTCCAGCTAGGCTACATGGCCGGCGAGTAGGGGCAAATCTCCCTGGCTGCTCCTCCCTCTGGCGACGCCCCTCATTCTCATGGTCTCCAACAGCTGCTCCACTGTGTTTCATATAACGCACTACTCCGGCGGGCGTTGCACATCTACGGCTGATGCCACATTGCGGTAGAAGGTACCTTAATCCTCCTCCCCTCCTCCCAGGCCATGGCCTTGAGGTGCTGTTGAAGGATGAGCTCATCCAACAAGGTGAGGATCTCCTCTGATATTTTGCCAAATTTTCATTCTGATCCACTATACGTTGAATTGCTATGAGCTGCTTCTGCTGCTGCTATACGATGCATTGCTATGAGCTGCTCCTGCTGCTGCTATATGATGAATTGCTATGAGTTGATGATGTTGTATGATGAGTTGCTATGAGCTGCTGCTGCTATATGATGAATTGGTATGAGCTGCTGCTGCTGCTATATGATGAGTTGCTATAAGCTGCTCCTGCTGCTGCTATATGATGAATTGCTATGAGCTGCTCCTGCTGCTGCTATATGACGAATTGCTATGAGCTGCTCCTGCTGCTGCTATATGATGAATTGCTATAAGCTGCTGCTAGTATATGATGCTTTCAGGTGGTGCTGCTATATGATAATAACCAGCCACTTGGACCATTGAATTTCAATAAATAATTGTTCATCATTTAAATGTGGGTCATGCGTTCTTCGTTTAAATTAGGCAATGGGATCTCTATGGAAAACATTGACCAAAGTAGATTGTGCCAAGTAGATGGTATCTTTGTATATGCATTTTGAGCAAATAGTGATGGTATGTTTTCCCATCATATTAATTAATGCACTGGGTTCAATTTGTGATGTTTGCAAGTCAAATTAATTTCCATATGGGCAGCAAAATGAAAAAATATAATGCAATCTAGACTTTCCACTAATCATACCAAAGATAAGCTGAAAACACAATGAAAAGGACTGGTTGGCTTATTACATGGAGCTTATATTCACAGGTGCATATTTTCTTACGATAACTCGTAATAACTGTCCCTGAGAAACTTGGCTAATAGAACTGGCATACAAATAACATGTCACAATTATTGCAATGGAGGAGTGACGTACCATAGCACACTATATAGGCTCACCGTTGCCTCTCCTTTTTTTACGATGTTCCATGAAATTGCCACATACATCTTGTACTTTTTCATTGTGTAACCCTATCTGCAAGTTGACACGGCTAATTTCAGACATCTCTACATGATACTACATTGCATATCCCTTGCACATATTTAAACCACCAATTAACGATTGTGTGCATACCATAAACTAGCCATGACTCTGTATGCTGGACTAGAAGGCACTCTAAGGGAGCCTAATGTAGTGCACTGGAATTCCTACATGCCACCTACGATTTTGTGTAATGTACTACCCCTGTTCCTAAATATATGTCTTTGTAGAGATTCCAATATGGACCACATACAGATGTATATAGATGCATTTTTGAGTGTAGATTCACTCATTTTGCTCCGTATGTAGCCTATAGTGGAATCTCTAGAAAGACTTATATTTAGGAAAGGAGGTACGAGGTAGTATCATGTATGACATCTACATATCTAATTTATCAGCCAGTAGTAGAAATCATTGTCTGCACAAAGGGATTACTGGTCGACAATCCTAGCAAAGCACGCTGGCAGGCACAGGACAATACAAGAGAGAGAGAGACGCGCTTACAAGATCATAGCAATGCCTCAGTCCAGGATCTTGGTTGGCCAAGCTGTTAGATCCAGAAGAAACATCGTCCTTGTAGTTTTTGCCAGTTGCATAACAGGTAACAGCGACCGGTTAGTATATTTGAAGTACATTAGGCAGGTGATGCTGGATGTGTTTAAAGGTGACAAGTACCTAGGCCGTGGCGGGTGCTTGGCATCTCTCCAGACGGTGGGAATCAGGTTAGAAACTTCGAGGGTGATGAATCTGCGCTGGCTGTCGGGGTCCGGTAAGGAGATATAGAACCGTCGAGTAGGGTGTTTGTGGAGCGGCTCCGGTAGGGTGGACTACGGTGTGGGAGAAGCGGATCTGTGGTCGTGGACAAGGGCGTAGGTGAAGCTGCTCTGGTGGTTGGGTTAAGGATGGTGTCGACGACGCGATTCTACGATCGTGGACGGGGCGTCAGAAGCTGCTCCGGTGGTTGGGTTAAGGATGGTGTCGATGATGCGGATCTGCGACCGTGGATGGGGCATCAGAAGCTGCTTCGGTGGTTGGGTTAAGGGTGGTGTCGACGATGCAGATCTGCGGCCATGGACGTGGCATCAGAAGCTACTCTGGTAGGTTGGATGAGGGTGCGAGGAAGCGGATCTGAGGCCGTGGACTTGTGAGTTGGCAAAGTAGCCCCGGTAGGGTTGAGAATGGTATAGGCGAAGCTACTCCGGTAGGGTTGACGATGGTGTCGGTGAAGCGGCTCCAGTAGGGTTGAGGAAGGTGTTGGCCAAGGAAGGTGTCGCGAAGAGGATCAGAGGCCGTCGACGGGGGCGTCGGTGGGGCGGCTCCGGGGGGTGTGGACGAAGCGTCTCTGGTGGGGAGTACGAATGATCCGCTATAGATGCGCGGCGGTTGACGGGAGTACTGGCGAAGCAGATCCGGCGCCATGGACAAGGCTGGCACTGAATGGGCTATGGTAGAGTGGTGGATGAGCAGTCTACTTGTTTCTAGGGGAGGTGGAAGGGGTAGATGCGTCCGCAGAAGCAGATCCGGCGAAGTGGACGCCGCTAGCAGTGAATGGGCTATGGTACGCCGGTGGATGAGCAGTCTAGGGTTAC
>NC_041381.1:372373526-372375135 GCF_002162155.2 Triticum dicoccoides | reverse complement strand
GGACCGGAAGTTACCAAAGATGCCCCGACCTATCATGTAGATGAGGGCGGTATTGTAACTGTTGGTCTCCGTGCACCAAGGACAAAAGGGGGATTTCGCATGCTAAAGACTAAGGTGGCGGAAATTTTAGAAGGAGGCGGGAGATTTTGCCGCCCGCGGGATCGTTCGTATCCGGTTTCAACTAATTTTGGACCGTGCTAGCGGGAAGGTCATGCTAGACTATGTACAGGGGGCACGCATCAGCAGTTAATAACTGGTGTGAAGTCCACACGAGAAAAAAAGACAATAACTTGGGATGATGCGCCGATAACTTGGACGTTCACACGGGCGCGGCCAATCATACGGGTGTAGTGGCGCGTTCACAAAAAAAGGGATCAAACGCTCGGCCTATGTATTTCTCGTGTAAATAGATAATTTAGTGCCATTGGTTATTTACTTTAAACATAATGCATTGACGTGTTAGTGTAGAGGCGCGCAAAAAGAAATGGATATTGTAGTCAGCTACTTAAAAGTGTTACCTCATATTATTACATAGCATCCATTTCATAAATTGCGTACCCGTTGAATTCATATATGAATATTACATAAATTACTTCAAAATAGAAACTTAAATCATCCAAGACTAATGAATTTGAATGCAAGAGTAACAATGGTGCATGTACATGATAGCTACATTGGTTGTTTGAAGAAACATCACTGTAACTTTGGCATGCACAACTGAAAAGGTTTATTTAAATAGAAAAAAATGTTGAATCGATATTGTACTTTTGGCCACGGTAGAAGTAGATATTGACTTATGTTCAAGCGATGCACGTCCACAATAGCTAGATAGTGATACGTGAATGAATTGTGCAATCTCTCTCACATGCATACATATCTCATTTCCCCGTGGGCATCGGAATCCGTCAGGGTTAAATTCATCTCTCTACCCCGTCCTACAAGTCTCTCACACAGAAACACACACGCTCTCTATGTCTAACACGCCCACCCCTTTAATTCCGCCCACCCACAACAACTAATGTCTCAAAGTATAATAATGTCTCTCACGCATATGCTATCTACCTATCCCTTAATATAGCTAGATATGTGTCACACAAACTCCTTCTCCCTACTAGAAAGATTCCCATGCGTTGCACAGAACATCAAGATGCATTTGTATGAGAAGTTCATTTTGTGGGACAAAAGGATGAACGACGGAATGCCTTATTTGCAAATGCGGAGAGGGGTGTGGGTATATTTTTGCAAAATTGACATAGTTTCCTTCCTATCCGTCGGATATAAATCGGATGGCCTATATTGCCGGATGGCAGGAACACCATCATCACCAACTCTGTTTTTTTATAACAGTAGAGATATGTGAGTGTCACTGCCCCCCCCCCACACACACACACACCCACATTTCCCAACACCGAAGGAGTAGGGTGACACCTCGATCTTGATACTAATCTATAGACTAGCTTCTCTCTCAAACATACACACACACACACACTACCCGACACCAAAGGGGTAGGGTGGCCCATCGATCTTGATAATAATCTATCTACTCCTCTTTCAAACACACACACACACACACACTCGCTAGTTGTGCCTCTGTGCCTACCGCGCACAC
>NC_041381.1:372345778-372373211 GCF_002162155.2 Triticum dicoccoides | reverse complement strand
AATGACAGCAGAAGGGTGACAACTTGATCTGATCATAATCTGTCAATTGGTTTCTCTCTCAACCATTGTGTCTTGGTGCCTCGCTCGGTAGCCCCCTCGATATGTAGACTTCTCGCGCGCGCACAGCTGTAGTGACTATGACACTGAACCCAGTGTGCCTTATTTTTACCGGCCTCATGTGATAGTTTTCACCCTGTTTTCTGTTAATTAATAAGGAAACCTTTTCTTTGTTACTACTAATGAATCTGAAACCATTTGGGGAAGACATAAAATATATCACTTCAACCCAATTATCGCAGCAACTAGTTTAAAAGAAATTAGCTAGCTGCCCGTGCGTTGCACGGAACATCAAGATGGATTTGTATGAGTAGTTTATCTTGTGAGAGAAAAGGCTGAACGAGGGAAGGCCTTATTTGCGAACATGGAGAGACATGTGGGTATATTTTTGCAAAATTGCCATAGTTTTTTCCTATCCATTAGATATAAATCCGACAGCCTATATTGCAGCATGGCACGCACACCATCATCACCAACTCTGTTTTCTACTCCCTCCGTCTGAAAATACTTGTCATCAAAATGGATAAAAAGAGATGTATCTAAAACTAAAATATGTCTAGATACATTTCCTTTTATCCATTTTGATGACAAGTATTTCCGGACGGAGGGAGTATTTGTCTTTTTAGAGATTTCAACAAGTGACTATGACCGGACCTTACCAACATACTCAAAAAAGTAGTCCATAATTTTGATGTTACCCTCTTTTCTTGGCGGTACAGTGCCATCTGGATGCCTCATAAATAAATCAAGGACAAATATGACCCCTTCCTGAAAAGACATACGGAGCAAAATGAGTGAATCTACACTCTAAAATATGTCTACATACACATCCATATGTGGTAGTCCATTTGAAATCTGAAAAAGACAAATATTTAAGAACGAATGGAGTATATATAAGAGTAGACATGGAGATATATCTCCAGCATGGTCAACAACAAAAATGTATTGGGCTGGTTAGCGCCGGATGCTCGCAACGCGATGACAAGAGTTCGAATTCTGTCTTTTAACTTTAGATTTTTATATTATATATTACTCTACTTATTTAATATATACTTCTTTCGCTACTGTACTATCAGTGGGACCCACAGAGTACTTAGAATACAAGATTAAGGATGGACTTGTTTCTTTTTAACTTTCTGTACGAAGCTGTAGACACCCTGCAAGTCACGTGTACACTGTACATGCAATTAACTTTTTATAGAGGGACAATCATACAGGCAATTAACTCAAATGGATTGGATGTCACTCTATAATTTCAAGCATAAAGAGCATCTCCAACGGCAGCCGGCAAATTTCCTCCCGCTTCCTTCCGCGGAGGACGACATCAAACGCTAGCGGCATACATTTTTACAACACTAACCAACCAGATGAAATTCGTGCAAACACGGACTGGTTTCATATAAGCATGAAGGATTTTGTATAAAAAGCCGGATCTTCATATAAACATGATGGATTTCATTACATTTACATGAACTAAGAGGTGCTAATCCGGCTCTCTTGTATAATTCATACTCCCTCCGTCCGGAAATACTTGTCCTAGAAATGGATGTATCTAGACTTATTTTAGTTCTAAATGGCCGCCCGTGGATCCCTTTGTCTTCCTCATGTCCGTCAGACACTTGCGAGGTCGACAAAGGTCCTCGGAAGAGACGAAGTAGCAAAGAAACCACCTGAATCCGCGGTCGTCGCCTCGGCGGTGACCTTCATGGGTCCCAAGTGGCGGCGGACTCTCGTGTTCTAGTTCTCCTCGATGATGGGGCCGGACACGGAGAAGCTAGCCACCGACTCATCGCACTCCATGCACCTGGGTTCTGTCTCTGCCTGCATGGCGCTGCCGCAGGCACGGGAGGCACGCCCACAGACACGGGAGGCGCGGCCACCGCAGACACTGGTGGCGCGCTACGACACGACAGCGACGGCGCCCGTACCGGCGTGCTCGCCGCCGTACCGGCATGGGGCAACTCGCCACTCCTCATCGAGCTGAACTGGAGCGGCGAGTTGTTGAACCACGCACCCACTTGGGGCGGCAACTGGCTCCGTCGTGCCAAGCGAGGTTGGTGAAGCACCGAGCGGCCTCGCCCGTATCCGGAGGGCTCGGCGGGCCACCCAGCCGGGTAATATGCCAGAGAATGGCTCATCGGAAGAGTGGAGAAAATGGTGAAGGAGATGGAGGAGCAGCGGTGGGGTGAGATTCTTGCCCGCTGTCTGTCTGGCCTCGTGTAAATAGAGGGCGGACGGTAGGAGCTCGGCCGGCGTCTGGCCTCGTTTAAACTAAGGGCGTACGGGAGGAGCTCGGCCGGTGTTGCATTTAATTCCGGCCCGCTCATGAACGGACGTGTGGCCGGAGTAGGAATCTCGGTTTTATTGCGGGTTTAATGGAGGGGTTTAATGGAGGCGTCGGGCGTGCAGCGGGCGGTCCAGTACTATTTGATTTGACAGCAGTAATGAGCCATCAAATCACAAAGGCCCTCGCCTCTCGTGAAACCGACCGAGCTAGACTGCCCCGCCCTCTAGCCTTTTAAAAAATGTATACTTTTGTACAGCAGTAGTATCGATGGATTGCACAATGGAGCAAAACTTGAAATTAAAAAAAAGGTGTTACATATAGAGAGCGCTCGTTGCCAAATTATGCATATAGTACTATTAAAAAGGCTAGTCACAATAATGGTGTCCAGCACAACCCACCCCTCAAATAAAACTAAGCATCCTGGAATTCTTTAACAAAACTAAGCACCCTGAAATTCTTTGACAACTAAACTACTGGCTATATGATGTTGGCCATATACATTGTACGTATATAATGTGAAGAAACAAGTGGTAGTACTATACCAACTAAAAGATGAAATGTAAGAAATACTAGTATGTACGTACTGAAGAGTTAAAGTAACGAGAAGAAACATAACATAGTTCTGTTGGGGGCTCAGCACAGCACACCCCTCATATTAAATTAAGCACACCTGAAATTAAACTTTGCGACTATTCCAGAGACACTGCACTAGAACCACCATGAGCAACGACACTGCCACCTTACTCGGAGTCCTCGTCCACATCCTCGACTTCGTCCTTGTCCCTCTTCCTCTTGGCCGATACTTCTTTGCTTGAACCGCACACTTGGCTCTTGCTCTTCATCCAACCCTTGTAGATATTGAAACAAAGGTAGACATCCATTGCAGCGTAGTGGATGTGGTCTATATCTAGTACATTCCGCTGCCATGCATAACGATGAAACGTGTATGGAGGTTTCTCCAGTTTACCATACGAAGGATGAACCATGGCTCCTGCTAGGGTCAGCATTGAAGGCTGACGAGAGGACACCAGCCGATTCTTCTGGAGGTCGAAGGTGTTGCCTACAACGAGGCCTATCCAACCCAGGACTTCTTTGTCGTTACCAAAGTCTATAGTAACAAATTTGACTAGGTTGCTCTAGAGGAAGTCCTTAAAATCTAGGCATTCAACATCGGCATGGCATATGTGGTAGACCAAGCATAAGTCATGCACGCAAACTTGGATCACGGCGGGCTTCTTCCTCTCTTCGTCCTTTAGATCCTTCTCTCGTCCCAGGACTGTGGTGTACTCAACATCTAGCCCAGCGACCCGCTCATCATCTGAGTCTTCAAACATGCGTCTGAAGAGAGAAAGGCATCCTTTCACCATCGCGGAAGAACGGGTGTAGATGACGTCAAACTCATCGCTGGTGATGGTTCTAACCTTGTACTCACCGCTGATCGTGGAGATTTGGGACGCCATGGATTTGGGAGGAGGGTAAGGATTAGTAGAACTGCCGTAATGTGAATGGATGGGACGACTAGGAGCAAACCGTCGTAGTATTGAAGGATGTGCGGGGACGAGTAGGAGCGAACCGCCAGCGTGCGAACGGCAGGGTAGTGGCTTTCCATTCTCCCATGATACGCGCTTCCGAGAGCCCTTGGATCCGAGATCGAACGGTTGCATGGCGTGATTCTAGACCTATGGGTGAATATCCTATCCTGGAGGGTTATTCTGCAAATTTTCAGCAACTTAGCATGCGACCGTTTGACAGATCCAAGGGCTGGCAGCAGCCCGTATCATGGTCACACCTAGCACGACCGTCGCGTCGCTCGCGCGGTCGCACCCTTGGAGATTTAACACGATGCGTTAGGCTATCTGATGTTGGCATGTCATACATAGTCATCACTTAGTCACTCATACTACAAGAAGGTTAGCTATAAGGTTGGCTATAAGTGTATTTATTTTTTTACTCCTCTCTATCTCTTTCTTCGTACTCCCTCCGTCCCATAATATAAGAACGTTTTTGACACTAGTGTAGTGCCAAAACCGCTAGTGCCAAAAACGTTCTTATATTATGGGACACAGGGAGTACTAGTATTTATTGCATTTGCCAAGGAGTGACCTCTTCCAATGAAATGGTGTTGCTAAGTTTGCTTCATTTAATTAGCTATAGACTCAAAATTGTCTTTTCACCTAGGTACACGCGCTTAGCACCGTTTCTTCATTGGGTCACCAAACTAGTCTCTCCCTTCTTGATTAACATGCCACATCAGACTTTATGCTTATGTGGCAAGCTTAGCACTTGTAGGAGCAAGTAAAAGTAAGTACAATAGTGCGCTTTACATGGCATTTTTGCATATGTGGAGGAAAGAGAGGCAAGGAAAAAGTGGAGAAGTGGGCTCTCTTGCAAGAGCCAGCCTCTACTACATGGTGGAGCATTGGGAGAGGCACCTGTATGGAGGTGGTCAGGAATCGGCAGACTCACGCCGGTCGTAGCGCCGTAGTTAAAATGATAATGCAAGTCAAATCACGGGGCCCCACCTGTCCAGCAGTAACTCGATGTCAAATCACACAGCCCTACGTTTGCAGTAGCCTACTCCCTCGTCTTCTCGCGTCTCTATCGAACCGACTAGGCGGAACTGCCCCGCCTACCGCGCAGAAAAGCCCGCGCAGTATACTCCCTCCGTCTAGGTGACCAAGGTGGAGAGGAAAACGAGAGAACTTAATGTTTAGGGAGTATTTGCTAAGGCTGGTTGTAATGGTACTAGCCTTAGCAATTTTGATGAGGTGTCATAGAATTAAATCAAGAAAGAGAGAGAGAGTTGAGTACTATGTGTCATACATGGCAATAAATAAAGTACTACATGATACTAATATATGATACATGGCGCATGAGTACTAAGTATTATTAATACAGTTTTGCTAGAACTCATCTAGATGAGATATAATTTGGTCTCATTCATCTTTTATAACCATTGGATGTGATTCTATAAGATGCGTGTGTGCTGACGTGGGTTGTATTTCTTGTGCAACGAACTGACCACTGCATGTCATGTTTGATAGTCTCAAGTCATTAAATGCATACAAGCCCCACATCTCTTATTGGATGATTCCTCTATTGATGTCAAAAAATAAGAAACAACATGAGAGTTAATGCACCACGCCTATGTGTTTACTATTTGGTTTTCGTAAGATGACTTAATACTCACCTAGACGGAGGGAGTATTCGATTTTACAGCGGGCGGCGCAGTTCCCGATACAGCTTTAATGCAGACGAGGGAGGGAGTAGCGGTTCCTGATATGTTGAACGGCCAATGCATCCTCCTTCAATTAATGCATGAGGGAAGTAATGGGAGGAGGTCCGGGAAAAGAGGCTGCGCGATGTGAATGCAACGCAGTTTGCCCTCATTCCCCTCATATAAAGGCGCCCCTCCATTCTAATGCATCTACCACATTGTACGCACCTAAGCATTTGCCTAGGCACCTACACTAAGTGCAAAAGAGCTCACTCCAGACCCATGGCGGCAATGCGCGTGAGCGGCCAGCGGCTGCACCAGATGGTCCACGATGCCGGCCTGCGGCATGGGGCCGAGGATCGTCTCCAGACGGTGTTGGAGACCGGATGGTGGATGGCCACCGTCGACGCCAACTACGACTCTCAGTTGGACCAGATGATCGTTGCCACCAGCAACAAGTTCACCGTCCTCAAGAATCTCATGGACGACATCGCCGTACTCCTCCAGCCCGCGCGCCCGGGCTCCTCATTACCTGCCACCCTAATCGGCCTCCATGGTCGGAACCTCTTTCAAGCACTAGTGGCCCTGCGAATCCCCGCCGATGCCACGAAGAATGTCCACCTGGAGGTCGCGCTCGCTGCGAGGCGCCTCGCCCTGCAAGAATTCGTCGACCTACACATCCACGTGTACGAGCAAATCGTGTACATAGGTATCTACAAGGCTAGTGAGGACGCTACGTCGTTGGCCTTCCTCAACCGGCTGGAAGCCTTGGATGCCTTTACTGAGAAGCACCTCGACCTTGCCACAAAAACCGCCGCTCCTTATCTGCCGGTCGGTGGCCCGGCGCACTAAGTTGAGGAGGAGTAGGTCGTACATTCATGGATCCATCTTTCTTCTTGCCTTCTGTAACCACCACGGGCCTTAATTCTTATTGTGCTGTTGCATTCTCGTTCCAGTCAATACCGACATGTGCGATCCCTTTGCTTAATTATATGCATCACTGTAACTAGTACTCCATCCGTCAGTTTATAAGTTGTGCTTACCTTTTCCATCAACTTCGTGCAACCCGCGAGCATCTTGCTAGAAACACTAGAATATGTCCATATAATCCGTATGTGATAGTCCATTTGAAATCTCAAAAAGGACAAATATTTAGGTACGGAGGGAGTAATATATTAGGAGTATATCAAAACAATAGTGATTTCTTTCAAGTTTGCGAACAAATACTACTATTCTACTACTTTGGATCCGTCGGAACGCACAGGCACATTGCTAGTAAAAGGAAAAGGCCTGCCGCGTTCGCGTCGCACCCCCACACGCCCGAGAATCGGGAGTACTCCACGGCCCGTCCGGCACAACACGTAGCTTAGGGGAGGCGTGTTGCTTACGGGACCACCGTTGAGCAAACCGACACCCCACCCACCGCCGGGTTGGAAAACAGAAACGAGGGGAAGATCTAGCTATAGCACGGAAGCCAAGAAATTTGGTGTCATATGGGGCTCGTTGATAGAGTAGGAGCATTCCATACTAGTACTACTCCTACTAGTACCAAGTTTGTACTCCTAACTATATTACTAGTACTACCACTATACAACTAGTAGGTACGTGCACGGCACAACATCGTAGGAATAAAAAACGGGAAGATCTTGTTTTGGGTGATTTATCTTTTTCCCATCAACGTAGTATGAATAATATGATGTGGGGGGCACCCATGAAGCTTATGTGGCTTGGTTGCATGGCTACGAAAGGTTAGAGAAAAATAAATAGATAATGTGTTTAGAGTGCACTCCACTAAATAGATATACTTTGGATCCATTGCAATGGTCTGGCACATCTATGTCTATACCCCCTATATAGTGTGTGAAAAACTTTGAAAGTTGGTCGTTGGATGAAGCCAATCCGACGGTACAAAGATGGCAAATCCGAGCACTACTGGCCATTGGATATCATCCACCAGATTCTGCCACATGTATAATCTAGAAGACTCCATGGTTGAACTTAGGGGTTGTTTGGATTGTGACTATCTTTGCCATATATTGCCACATGGTTTTTGCCACACTTGCCTTAGTTGAGTTGCTCAAATTGTTAGCCACACTTTGGCTTGCCTAAGGGAATTTTGCCACACTTTTTATGTCTATGACATGTGGGGCTCACTGCTCATAAAAAAAATCCTTGCCTTAGGTGTGGCTAGAACCAAACACCTACCTAACTTGGTCAAACTTGCATAAGGTTAGGTGTGGAAAAGTGTGGCAAGGTGTGGCTAGGAACCAAACAGTCCCTTAATTCATGACTAACTTTGCCACAACTAAGCTTAGGCAAAGTTATTAATTCTTCAAAATGAGAGCCACAAGTTGGCAAGACTAAGGGAATCTTGCCACATTTTTTGTGTGTATGTCATGTGGGGCCTTAGTGTGGCTTGCCTAAGGTGTGGCTTGAACCAAACACTCACCTAAGTTAATCAAACTTGCCTAACCTTACATTCCGCCAGATTTTGCCACATGTTAGAATCCAGAAAACTCCACATGTAGAAGCATAATGCACAAACCACCAGAATATCATGCATGAAATGCACATGTACCTTACTAGTACTAGTTGGTAGTAGTAAGAAACAAATTCCAGTTTTGGCACGAGCTCGTACTGCGGGAGCACCACAAGGCCTGCCGCAGGAGTTACATTTCACTCTCGGGGCCCACGGGACCGAACTTCAGTGGCTTAGTGCCCGGCCTATAAGTCAATGACATGCGGACCTTAAATGCGGCTGGCCCACAAGTCATTCTCATGGTGGTGGCGTGGTTTGCGACTCACTCGTTCGAGATGAACCGGCCGGTGGTGGCGTGGCCGTGGCGAGGGTGCCACAGCTGGGTGTCGGGGCGTTACGAGGCATAGATGGCCACACCGGCGGGTACTATCCTGTAGTACATAAGTACTCCAGCTAAGGATTCGATGGTGCGGGAGTACGGATCGGAGCACAATAGTGGAGCAGGCAAACCGCGTCCAATCAGGTGTGTTTGTGGTATAAAGTTGATGGTCGCCGCAATTCAGCTGGCCCGCATGTAATGCACACAAAGGCAGAGGAGCGGTGGGGCCGAGAGGGATGAGGGGCATGTCGGGGTGATGAGGATCACCTGACGCGAACAATCCTACCATTCTTTCACTGACATGTGGGACCCATAAGCGTGGGTGCCACCTGTCAATGAAGGAAAGGCAGGGCAAGGCAATGATAGCCACGTCAGAGGATCCATGTCCACGTCGGGGGACGTCGTGCCGTGGGTTGGAGCGGCGTCGTGGGAATCGCGTGTGGGTGTGGCAGTGGTAGAAACAAGAAACGTGATGGTCGTCGTGGTTCAACTTCCATGGACAAATTGTCATGTCTGCTGACACATGTATATCAAAACTAGAGTGTTTATATTTCAAGCACGTGAACAAGTATTATTTTACTTCTTTGGATCCATTGCAACGCACGGGCCAGCACATTGGTAGTTGTAGTGTCCATCTCTATCTCTAGAGGCCTTCCCTCGTTCATCCTTTTCTCTCACAAGATAAACTACTCATACAAATGCATCTTGATGTTCCGTGGAACGCACGAGGATGTTTCCTTGGGGGTCTCTCCAGCGCGGCATGGCCGTAGTTGCAAGTTGACGACCCTTGAGATGCCAACGTTGAGGGGCACTCGGATTTCCTCCGATGAGCAGGTAAGATGAGTTTGATCACGTAGTAAATGCATTCTAAAGACTACTTCTGTGTCCATTTCCAAATTCTCCCCCTACCCACTGTTTCACAGGTTAGGCTCGGTGCGAGTGGAGATTGGCTTGCATATGTACGGGAGGGTACCAACATCAATTTGCACAACATTTACAACGGTGACACCATTCTCGTCGAACCTTTGTCCAGCATTGGGATCAGCCATGCAACGGGCCACCGCATGAATTGGTACGATGGAACCACGATGAGATTGAATAAGATAGCACGAACCTTGCACATGGCGGTCAAAGGCGGACCATGCTGTCTGCGGCCGATTTGTTGCGGTACGAGTAGGAAGACGATGTGCTCCTTTCTAACCGCATCTTCGCGGTGACAAACCAGGGGACTTATTTTGTATGGGACACATCCTACGATATTCTCCCTCTCTCCCAGTTTATTTGTTTTGAATCTTTTCGTTTTGTAAGTTTCAAATTCAAATTTAGAGCTCCCCATCACATGTTGAGATTGCAATGTCCATTAAATCGGTGTGTGCATGTATAGTAAAGAAAGAAATCTCGAGTTTGGCATGAGTTCGTGCTGCGGGAGCACCACAAGCCCTGGCGCAGGAGTTACATTTCCCTCTCAAGGCCGTCAGGACTGAGCTTCAGCGCCTTTGAGTCAATAACATGTGGACCCGATAGGTGACTGGTCCACATGTAATGCTCCCGAAGGCAGAGGGGCGGTGGGGCCAAGAGGGGTGAGCCGCAGGTCGGGGGACGTGTGGTGTCATGGATTCGAGCGGCGTCGTGGGAATCGCGTGTGGCTGTGGTAGAAACTTGATGCTCTCCGCATTTTAGGTGGCCCACAGGCCATGCACACAAAGGTAGAGGGGTGGTGCGGACGAGAGGGGTGAGGCGCACGTCGGGGGGCATGGTGCCTTGGGTTGGAGAGGCGTCGTGGGAATCGCGAGATGAAACATGATGATCGCCGTAGTTGAACTTCCATGGACAAGTTGTCATGTCTACGGACACTTGCACTGCATACCGATCACTGGAAGGAGTGGCAGAGAAAGCTATATATGCGGATAAATAGTTCCTTATAGTCAACCGGACCCATGCTACTACTCTGTTCCAAAGATATGCACACCATCGAAATAGTCCATCTATATCAATATACACCAAGAGGGAATATTTTTTTAAAAAAGAGAGGAAATAGTTCATCCATCCATAATGCCCTCCTGCTGGTGCAGCCTTTTCTTCTTCTTCTTCTTCTTATTGTTCTCATTCTCCACGGGAGACGGCTTCGCAACAAGCTCTTTGGACCTTGCAGCTATCTCGAAACTCACACGGGCATCGAGGGCAGCATATTTTATCCGCTCGTACATCAAGGGATAATTCTCCCATCCAGACGACCTTAATGCCACCGTCTCGTCACCCTTCTGAAGATTTGTACCGAGCACAGATTTTGCTACGTCGAATAGGGATGGTGTCTGTTTATCACAACCTTCTACAGGAATTTTGATTCTGGTTTGTAGGTCAGCGATGCTTTTCAAATCAAGGTTGTACGGCTCCAGCTTCTGTTTGTCCCCTTCGATGGCTGCCCCATAGAAGTATACGTCCTCCTGAGACAAGAAATCGTGAAGCTTACCTAGTATGGAGGGTGAATGTATGATGTGGTACACCAAAACATCATCTTCGAGGCACAGCTGAAGGACGGCGGCGCGCTGGATCTTCCCAGGGGCACGCTCCGTGTACTCTGCGTCGAGACCGATGACCCTCGTCTCTACCTTTTCGAGGGAGTTGGATACATTGTTGATCCACTACCGAACAACCCTTGGGTGGACGGTGACGGTGGCAACTATGCGCATTGAGTCTTCGACGAGGACATGTTGGACGCTAAAAACCTGCATCTCGATCTCTTTTGCCATTTGGAACCGCTAGAACGGAGGGCTATGGTTTGGAGAATTAGGATTAGATGGCTAGTCTAACTGAAGTAGTAGATGATTATTTAAAGAGGTTAAAACAATGTGAACGCAGTGGGGTTTGGATGCAAATGAAGACGAAGGGGAGGTGAAGAAGCCGAGGAGAATCGGTTCCCGATGGAGAAGTAAATGGGAGAAGTGGCGTGCAGGCAGTTGATTAGACGGCTAGGTAGACTAAACGAAAAGGCTATGTGAGTAGACTGATGAGTCGTACCTGTTTGTGTACGCACCCATCCTTCCTGATAGGTGGGACCTATGCAAACAGATAAAAAATGTGTCGTAGCTTCTTTTTTTTGAGCTCGTGAGTGGGAGACACAACATTCTCTGGTTAAGGAATACTCCCTCCATTTAGGTGAGTATAAGTCACCTTATGAAAATCAGGTTTTCCCAAAACCTTTAGGCGTGGAGCATTAACTTCCTGCTCGATCCCCTCCCAGCCTCGTTAGCCAGCGTTCTCTTCCTCTGCTGCCGCGTTCTACCTTTCCATTTTTCCTCTTCTCAAGTGTGGAATGATCTGCATGCCGTCCTTGATGCACCAGAACGACCACTGCATGCATCGCGGCAGGGCGTTGATTGGGCATGCACGAGAATTTGGTTCTGCTCGCAATATGGATGATACCTGAATGATGAAGTGAACAGGCATGCTAGCACGGGAGACCTATTTCCGCTATACAATACTGGAGTACTCATGTTCCTACTACTACTAGTAGTAGTACAACTGTGGTACACTTGATGGTCAAAATACTATTCATCCGGTCCTCACAGTGAAGTGACAACACCCTGCGCCTGACACTACTCCAGGCGGCATGTTCGGGTTACCAAAGTCAGCCTCACCCTGTGGACTGTGCAGTCTATCACCGCCGTTGTACATCACATTGTGCCTCGCCTCGTCTCCCTCTCCGCTCCCATAGCACCACTCCATCTCCATCTCCTTCTCCATCTCCGTCTCCATCTCACTATGCCCCCATGTACCGTCGCCTCACTCGCCTCCCCCAGTACCACTGTCACATCCCTAGTTCTGGTATGCACTAGGCTAGCCCTTCATGTGTGCATCATGTTTAAATTTTATTTAAGTTGAAATGGGGATTGCTCAAACCCTAGCACCAGATCAAATTAACTAGGTTCAAATAAAAATATTTTCAATGAACCCAAAATGCTCTTCAGAAAAGTTCATTATTTTTGGATTGGTCTAGAACCTCTCCCAAAAATGGTGCACATTTTTCTAGGCCATTCTGGATTTTTGAATTAAATCATATAGTATTTGCATTTGGGCATTTAAATGCTATAAAATATTTTAAATGCTCAAATAATCCCAAACTGAAATGTTTACTGTAGGATATATTTCCAACAGTGGTCATGAGTAGTTGCATGATTTTTGGGATTGATTTAGTATATTTAATAAATCCCTAAATTTTATAGAAAAATAGAAAACAATAATTAAAATAGAAAACAGAGAGAGATAGGAAACTACCTGGCCACTTACCTGGCGCAGCCCACCTGGCAGCCCACTGGCCGGCCCAGCATTGTGCTGGCCCGTGCCAGCCACCTGCTTCCTCTCGCCAGGCAGGCAGAGAGGAGCGCGCCCGCGCACGCCGAGCTCGCCACGCAGCTCCCTGGCTGGCTGGCCCGCTTGGACAGCATGGCGACACCTCGAAGCCACTCCTCGGCACTGCCCTGACCCTGCACTTCTCCCCTCTCTCCCTGGAGCTCTCCCCCTCCTCTGGTTCTTCCTCCCTCGCCTTTTCCCCACCTCACCGAACCGCGCCGCCGCCGCCGATGAGCACCACCGCGGCCACAGCCACTGCCTCGCTCCCTCTCCGCGTCCCCGAGCTCCGCATCGTCGCCCTCTTCGTCCACGCCGAGCCAAGAAACCGGGGAAGCGCCGCGTCGCCGTCTTGGATGTCTTCTTCAACCTCGGTGCCGGCGATCCCCGTCGTCGGTTCGCTGCAGCCAGGTCATCCCCGAGCCTCCCGTGCTGATCTTCAGGACCGATGTGAGCTCCTGCTTCTTATCCCTTGCTCGCCCCCTCCGTTTACGTCCCCTAGCCCCGTCCTCTGACCACGGCCGAGCTTGCCTCCGCCGTGCCATGTCGTTGCCGTGGCCACAGTCGCCCCCGCCCGTTTTTGAGCATGCCTCCGTGCTCACCGAGCTCCCAGGAGCCGAACACGACCAACACCGGCCCCTGCCGTGCACCCTAGGTCCTTCTCCCCTCCCTCCGAGATCCGATCACCGCCTGGCTCGACGCCAGCATCATCTCCGGCCACGCCCGCACACACGGCCTGCACCACTCGACGCGCGAGTCCACCGGCAGCACGTAGCGCATCTCTGCCGTCGATTTGGTCGACGGAGGACCAAACCCAAAGCCCGCCGCCGCATCTGGTCTCGCCGGCGGCTAAACACCAGCGGGTTGACCGCTTTGACCGGTGGGGTTTGACCCTGTCTGCCCAGGTGTTTGACCCCTCTCTATCACTGACCAGTGGGTCCCACAGGTCAGGTTGACCTGGCCGACCCAGTTAACCTGCTGATGTCACACCGACGTCATGCTGACGCAGTAATCTGTTTTCTGGATTTTAAATAAATCTAAAATGATTTATTTATTTCAGAAAATATCCAAAACTTCTAAAAATCATATAAAATCAACCGTAACTCCAAATGAAACAAATTATATATGAAAAATGATCAGAAAAATCCAATCTATCCATCTGTACCATTTTCATGCATGTTAGAACAACTTATAGCTGCTGTTTAGCACAAATCATATAATGGCAGTTAACCTTCACATATGGAGTTTGGATTTGAATCCTGGATTCAAACCAACTCCATTTAACATGCTGCTACATGCATTAGCTCAAACCACAACATCTTGCCATGTCATGATCATGCATCATATTGTGCATTGCATTGATTGTGTTCTTCCTTGTTTGCCGGTGTTTGTCCCCTCTCGATAGACGTGATACCGACGATGAGATCGATGACACCGATGAAGAGCTATACTATCTTCAGAAGTGCCAGGCAAGCAAAACCCCCTTGTTCATTCCGATACAATCCCACTCTCTCGCTCCTGCTCTATTTTACTGCATTAGGACAACAACGATTCATCTATTACTTGCTGCGGTAGTTGAACCCCTTTCCTCTGCATGACCTGTCATTGCCACAGTAAATAGATGAAACCCACTAGCATGAGTAGGAGTTGTTTGAGCCCTGATGTGCCTACTCATTCATGCTTGTTTGTCATGCCTGCTATTGCTTAGAGTTGTGTCAGGTCTGATTCAACAGGGATGAATTGGAGGTGTGTGAACATGTCCTACTGTTGAGAGCTAAGTGTGTGAACACGATTTGGTAAAGGTAGCGGTGAGAGGCCATGTAGGAGTACATGGTGGGTTGTCTCATTGCAGTCGTCCTCAGGAACTGAGTTTTGTGTTTGTGATCCATGAACAGCTACTACCACACATTGGGATCCTTAATTGGCTCTCTCGACTTATTAACCGACTTGATCTCTGTCCAGGAGTCGTAACTAGTTTCTAGTGTTTGTAGGTAGTGTTAGTAGTCTACCAAGTGGCACCCGGTACAGGTGGGCTTGGGACAGACTAGGCACCGTGGCATGGTGTACCAAGCGTAGATCCAGCCGTCGAGGTGGGCTTGGGAACCCTGCACACATCGTTTGGGGCTGTGAGCGACACCCCGGCCGGATCTCCTTGCGGATGGAACCTGAATAGGCGATAAAACTGGACTAGAGACTTATGTGGTTAGTCAGGTCGTGGCCGACACCCTCGCTGGGCTTCCGCTTGAAGGTTGCCGAGTACATGTCGTGTAAACGGCGGTAAGTGGTGAGAGCATGTGTGAAGAAGTACACCCTTGCAGGGTTAACATCATCTATTCGAATAGCCGTGTCCGCGGAAAAGGACTTTTGGGTTGCCTGTACAGTTCATAGACAAGTGAAAGTGGATACTCTAAAATATGGAAGATAAGAGTGAGTGCTATGGATGGCGTTCTCGTAGGGAGACGGGAGCGGATCCATAGTGGTGTATTGATATGGTGAATATGTGGACTCGTGTGCACCACCTCAAAAGAGTTACTTGCAGTCATAGTTCAGGATAGCCACCGAGTTAAAGCTGGCTTGCTGCAGTTAAACCCCACCATCCCTTTGTTGATAATGATGCATATGTAGATAGTTCTGATGTAAGTCTTGCTGGGTACATTTGTACTCACGTTTGCCTAGTTTATGTTTTTGCAGAGAGACTTCAATCTCATTAGTAGTTCCGTGTGGACTTCGACGTTTAGCTTGTTACCTCAGCTACGATCTTGTGTCCTTGGCAGGATCTGGTAGTTAGTCAGGCTTTCCAGCCTTTTTCATTTATAGTTGTCTGTACCCAGACATGTTGAGCTTCCGCTTGTGCTTTGAGTTGTATGCTCTAAGTGTTGGGTCATGAGACCCATATTTGTATATCTCGCTCCTTGGAGCCTATTGAATAAAATACTTGAGTTGTAGAGTCATGTTGTGATGCCATGTTGTATTTGCACATATCGAGCATATTGTGTGTATGTTATTGAAATGCTTGGTATGTGTGGGATCTGACTATCTAGTTGTTTATCCTTGGTAGCCTCTCTTACTAGGAAATGTCTCCTAGTGCTTCCACTGAGCCATGGTAGCTTGCTACTGCTCTGGAACACTTAGGCTGGCCGGCATGTGTCCTTCTTCGTTCCTATGTCTATCCCTTCGGGGAAATGTCACGCGATGAATATCGGAGTCCTGTTAGCCCGCTACAGCCCGGTTCACCGTAGTCCTGCTAGCCCAGTGCTGCAGCCTGGATTCACTCGCTGATGATCGACACGTTCGATGCTGGGTCATGGATGCTTGTCCCTGTAAGTTTGTGCCACTTTGGGTTTACGACTAGCCATGTTTGCCCGGGCTCCTTATCATATGGATGCTAGCGACACTATCATATACGTGTGCCAAAAGGCGCAAACGGTCCCGGGCAAAGGTAAGGCGACACCCGTGGGGATACCGTGTGTGAGGCCGCAACGTGATATGAGGTGTTACATGCTAGATTGATGTGGCATTAAGTCGGGGTCCTGACAGCTTTGGTATGAGCTTGACTGCCTGTAGTATTACCAAGCCAAACTGGTCGAAGTCGAGTCTAGAAATTCTTTAGTTATATAAGGGAATTAATTGTGGGATGGAACGTAAGGCTCTTTTTACTCCTTATACCTTATGCCCTTCTGATCCGAGTCATCTTATCTTTCCTACGGGGTTAAGGAACTAGGCTTTCTTTTCTTTCTATCAGGATCACGTGTTACTAATCCGTAGACTTAAGGATTGATGGATTTCAAGCCTCAATTCAGTCTCCTCTACTTTTGTATGTTGGCAGTTGGTCTAGAAACCTTGATATGATGTTGTTGAGTGGTCATGCCACTAATTTGCAGGATGTCTCAAATCTTTTTGAGCATTTACAGCCGTTATGATGTCCGAGCCATCCCAGGTTTCTAAATAGTCTGAAGCATTTGCAAAATCCCTTCCTCTCATTTTGATGTCCCTTTGGGCCAGATTAACCACACTAATCGGTGAGTTGAGGTACTCTGTTGCCTTGACGTATATGTTGGAGCTATTACTATGACCCTAGGTGTCTTAGGGTGCCACCTAGTAAGCTAACCATGTTTTGCGTTCCCAGTGTGATGATTCTGGACACCATTCTCGAAAGCATCCCGTGATGCCACTTAGTAGTAGGTATTCTACTCCTGGGTTTCTGAACCCGAGATTTCCCTACTTACTTCATGTTGTTAGTGTTGCTCGTACCTTTAGGATATTAGTAACCTTTGCGATAGTCTTCAAGGTCCATGGTATATCATTCTTCTAATACCATGAACCATTATGGCAGAAGTTCTTTGAACCAAAAGATCTCAACCAGAATGCTCTTGATGAGTTCTTCATTCTATATTGTGACTCTGCCAGTCCTTCCTTTCCGCATGGGTTGTCCGGAAGAAATATGTTGAACTCGTTCGACATGCTAATCCAGGCATCCACAACTCAGAAAATCATATGTTCTTTTGAGTTGTTCCCCCTTTAGTTGTATTCTGACCCGCGTCTACCAATTGATAGTCAGTAGTAGTCGTGCATTCATGTCTATCGATGCTATTATCCTTGTGGTCCATCAAGCCGTTCTATTTCAGAACGAATAGCAGAAACAACTCCAGAACCTCATCCATATCTAGGATTGCGTCAAAGCAATTGTATTCCGCAGATCAAAATGCCAATCCAGCTTTTGTTCTGTTCTACCCCGGAGTATTACCCTCTTTATGTCAAGAAAGTCATAGGAATTGCACATCATCTGATGAATTCTTGGTGCAGTGATACTTATCGCCATCATTATTCATTCCTCGGTTCTGTGTTGTCACAGCCGAAGTGCCTACAAGTGAATCGTGATGTGTGAACTCAATACCCCTAGCTACTCCGTTGTTTGGTAGTTAAAGGACAATAATTTCATTCTTAGCATGTTGGTTATTGAATCATCATTCTAAGATTAATCGTGCTACCTAGTCCATTCTCCTGGTGCACTCCTCGATTGATGAGTTAGGATTATTTCAAATCTTTGCTCTATTGATCATATCGGCTTGCCCTGAAAAGCAAGAATGTTCTCGAGTTTAGTAACATATCGGTGGTTCGTGATTTTCCGAATATCTTCTCGGAAGTGTTACCAGGTTGTCACCTGACCGCTATGTTGAGTTCGTGATCAAGTTGGTTTTTGAAACCATCCTTTCTCTAAGAATCCATGTCGGATACCCTAAGCTAGTTGGTTAAGATAAACAACAACTTGGAAAGTTGGAAGATAAA
Organism: Triticum dicoccoides; assembly: GCF_002162155.2. Classification (NCBI taxonomy): domain Eukaryota; kingdom Viridiplantae; phylum Streptophyta; class Magnoliopsida; order Poales; family Poaceae; genus Triticum; species Triticum dicoccoides. The sequence continues at coordinate 372,355,159 of NC_041381.1, read as the reverse complement.
AGCTTGTCCAACTCAGTTCATTTCAAAGGGTTGTCCTTGTGCATGTGTGTTGAAGAAAGATGATATCTTCATTGGTTGATCCTCGTGGTCCATTGTTGGATCTATTGTCTTACCCAAACCTTTGATTTGAGTATGGGCTATCGTCAAATCAAAATCAGAACCAACGATATTCGTAATATTGTCTTACTCGTGGTCGTTCCTCGAGCATACACCATTATATTTTCGGGTCTGACCAATGCTATAACCTTGTTCACATAATTGTGGAACTCCACTTATATGAAAACCTGGATGAATTGTTGTTGAGCCCATTAGCAACATTGTTATCTTCCCCATGATTCGTGCTGAACATCCAGCTAGTATTGGAAACTTTATAAGCATTATCTTCATGTCCCGTTCATGAAGTATATGTGCTGGATGAAAGAAGTGATTTTTCTCTAATTCATGTGCACTTGATGTAAGTTGCCGATGTGGATCCGAGAAAGATTGTTTTGTTTGCTTTGGAATCATCCCAAGTTAGTCGTGCGTGTGCAAAGTATACTATGGTTTGGTAGATTAATTACCTCCACTCCATATGAATTCCCTAGCACCCCAAGCCACTGATTGATTTATTCAAGGAAAAGGAGTTGATGTGCGAATACTAGTTCATGCACAAGACTTCGATATCCTCGATTATGGTTCCCTACCAGAACTCGGTAGTGTTTTATTGTAAGACTACCATGTGATCATGTTTGTCTGGGACAGCGTGTTCACACGTGGTAGCAGAACCAACTCATGTTTTGGAGCTTGCTATCATAGTTCATTTCCTGAGAATCTCGCAACGTCATCTCGTAGATTTGTGTTGCAAACTTTCATTTTTCTTCCTAGACTCGATAAGTCTGGGTTATTCTGACACCAACCAGATCTGAATCTCAGGTAGATATGATGGTTGGAACATTTCCCAAGAACTATAATAATGGTCTCTCTGTAACCCGGTAAAGTGGATGTCGTGGCCAACACACCCAGCCGGAAGACCTCTTGTTGTAGTATCTTGATTGAGGAAGTTGGCCACCTTCCCATAAGGATTTCGTAGGGTTTTACTCCAATAAGTTACTCCTTATGGATTCTTGAGCTCCCGAAGTCTGACCTTTTACCTGATGTTCTAGTTATCAAACCATATCTATAAATGGGTTGTGCTAGCACATTAAGGAGAACATTAGAAGTGGAGTGCTAAATGTCTCTCGGTCGATCATCCGGATTTTGATCCCTTGGCCTCGCTAAGGTGAAATTTGAGAAGGTGTTATCTTCCTTTGCATCTGCATCCTCCATCACCATTCATCATGGTAGTAAGTTGTGTTGCCAGGATCCTTGACACGGAAATTGGTAAAACCTTGATGAATATGGAAATGTTCAAGTTCTTGAGAGCACGCACAAGCGCTAGGTGTTATCATCAGCACTAACTGGGATTGCTCTCAGTTTCCTCGGTTATGTTATAACTTTTCAAATAGTGGACTCACTCTCTACTGTTGAGCTTCTCCCCAGTTACTAAAATCATCCCATGTGTTGTTTTCAACAAGGTAATCCACATCATACATTCTAATCTGGGTATTCCATTCTACCGAACCCCTCCAAACAATCGCCCGAGAATTGCCTTAGGCTGGTATAAAGAGTTTCAATGATCTCTATTCCAAAGGTAATTCTTTTTGCCACTTAAGGGATGATTCCATGAGTCACCTCCTCCAAAATGTCTCATTATGGTATCATGGCAACTCAACTCCTTGCTACGTTGACAACCATTCACCACCCTCTTAAGTGTGGAATTGTTGTCTACCTAGTGAACCTTCGTCATCCGTTCCACTCCATTTCTCTAGATGTATGCTTCATGCCTCTGCTCGAGAGATGTTGCTATGACTCACTTTGTGAGTTGATCCTAAGTTGATTGATCTTCGAGAAGATCGATTCTTCTGGAGTTGTCCCTTTCCTCTCGTTGTCATGTTAGATGGAGATCTCAGAGCAAGACGTCGAGACAAAGATGGTGATCGAATCAACGTTCTTATGAAGTACAACCTGGATCGTGAAGATTATACTAGTTTGCGCTCCCCCTTCATCTTACCCTATGCTTGAATCTCGGGACGAGATTCTTGTTTAGTGGGGGTGAGTTGTCACATCCCTAGTTCTGGTATGCACTAGGATAGCCCTTCATGTGTGCATCATGTTTAAATTTTATTTAAGTTGAAATGGGGATTGCTCAAACCCTAGCACCAGATCAAATTAACTAGGTTCAAATAAAAATATTTTCAATGAACCCAAAATGCTCTTCAGAAAAGTTCATTATTTTTGGATTGGTCTAGAACCTCTCCCAAAAATGGTGCACATTTTTCTAGGCCATTCCGGATTTTTGAATTAAATCATATAGTATTTGCATTTGGGAATTTAAATGCTATAAAATATTTTAAATGCTCAAATAATCCCAAACTGAAATGTTTACTGTAGGATATATTTCCAACAGTGGTCATGAGTAGTTGCATGATTTTTGGGATTGATTTAGTATTTTTAATAAAGCCCTAAATTTTATAGAAAAATAGAAAACAATAATTAAAATAGAAAACAGAGAGAGAGGAAACTACCTGGCCACTTACCTGGTGCAGCCCACCTGGCAGCCCACTGGCCGGCCCAGCACTGTGCTGGCCCGTGCCAGCCACCTGCTTCCTCTCGCCAGGCAGGCAGAGAGGAGCGCGCCCGCGCACGCCGAGCTCACCACACAGCTCCCTAGCTGCCTGCCCCACTTCGATAGTGTGGCGATGCCTCGAAGCCACTCCTCGGCACCACCCCGACCCTGCACTTCTCCTCTCTCTCCCTGGAGCTCTCCCCCTCCTCTGGTTCTTCCTCCCTCGCCTTTTCCCCACCTCACCGAACCGCGCCGCCGCCGCCGATGAGCACCACCGCGGCCATAGCCACTCCCTTGCTCCCTCTCCGCGTCCCCGAGCTCCGCATCATCGCCCTCTTCGTCCATGCCGAGCCAAGAAATAGGGGAAGTACCGCATCGCCGTCCTGGATGTCTTCTTCAACCTCGGTGCCGGCGATCCCCGTCGTCGGTTCGCTGCAGCCAGGTCGTCCCCGAGCCTCCCGTGCTGATCTTCAGGACCGCTGTGAGCTCCTGTTGCTTATCCCTTGCTCGCCCCCTCCGTTTCCGTCCCCTAGCCCCGTCCTCCGACCATGGCCGAGCTTGCCGCCGCCGTGCCATGTCATTGCCGTGGCCACAGTCGCCCCCGCCCGTTTTTGAGCATGCCTCCATGCTCACCGAGCTCCCAGGAGCCGAACACGACCAACACCGGCCCCTGCCATGCACCGTAGGCCCTTCTCCCCTCCCCCCGAGATCCGGCCGCCGCCTAGCTCGAGGCCGGCGTCATCTCCGGCCACCCTCGCACACACCGCCTGGACCACTCGACGCGCGAGTCCACCAGCAGCACGTAGCGCATCTCCGCCGTCGATTTGGTCGACGGAGGACCAAACCCGAAGCCCGCCGCCGCATCTGGTCTCGTCGGCGGCTAAACGCCGGCGGGTTGACCACTTTGACCGGCGGGGTTTGACCCCTTCTGCCCAGGTGTTTGACCCCTCTCTCTCACTGACCAGTGGGTCCCACAGGTCAGGTTGACCTGGCCGACCCAGTTGACCTGCTGACGTCACACCGACGTCATGCTGACGTAGTAATCTGTTTTCTAGATTTTAAATAAATCTAAAATGATTTATTTATTTCAGAAAATATCCAAAACTTCTAAAAATCATATAAAATCAACCGTAAGTCCAAATGAAACAAATTATATATGAAAAATGATCAGAAAAATCCAATCTATCCATCCGTACCATTTTAATGCATGTTAGAACCACTTATAGCTGTTGTTTAGCACAAATCATATAATGGCAGTAAACCTTCACATATGGAGTTTGAATTTGAATCCTGGATTCAAACCAACTCCATTTAACTTGCTGCTACTTGCATTAGCTCAAACCACAACATGTTGCCATGTCATGATCATGCATCATATTATGCATTGCATTGATTGCGTTCTTCCTTGTTTACCGGTGTTTGTCCCCTCTCGATAGACGTGATACCGACGATGAGATCGATGACACCGATGAAGAGCTATACTATCTTTAGAAGTGCCAGGCAAGCAAAACCCCCTTGTTCATTCCGATACAATCCCACTCTCTCGCTCCTGCTCTATTTTACTGCATTAGGACAACAACGATTCATCTGTTACTTGTTGCGGTAGTTGAACCCCTTTCCTCTGCATGACCTGTCATTGCCAAAGTAAATAGATGAAACCCACTAGCATGAGTAGGAGTTGTTTGAGCCCTGATGTGCCTACTCATTCATGCTTGTTTGTCATGCCTGCTATTGCTTAGAGTTGTGTCAGGTCTGATTCATCAGGGATGAATTGGAGGTGTGTGAACATGTCCTACTGTTGAGAGCTAAGTGTGTGAACACGATTTGGTAAAGGTAGCGGTGAGAGGCCATGTAGGAGTACATGGTGGGTTGTCTCATTGCAGCTGTCCTCGGGAACTGAGTTCTGTGTTTGTGATCCATGAACAGCTACTACCACACATTGGGATCCTTAATTGACTCTCTTGACTTATTAACCGACTTGATCTCTGTCTAGGAGTCGCAACTAGTTTCTGGTGTTTGTAGGTAGTGTTAGTAGTCTACCAAGTGGCACCCGGTACAGGTGGGCTTGGGACAGACTAGGCACCGTGGCACGGTGTACCAAGCGTAGATCCACCCATCAAGGTGGGCTTGGGAACCCTGCACACATCGTTTGGGGCCGTGAGCGACACCCCGGCCGGATCTCCTTGCGGATGGAACCCGAATAGGCGATAAACCTGGACTAGAGACTTGTGTGGTTAGTCAGGTCGTGGCCGACACCCTCGCTGGGCTTCCACTTGAAGGTTGCCGAGTACATGTCATGTAAACGGCGGTAAGTGGTGAGAGCGTGTGTGAAGAAGTACACCCCTGTAGGGTTAACATCATCTATTCGAATAGCCGTGTCCGCGGAAAAGGATTTCTTGGTTGCCTGTACAGTTCATAGACAAGTGAAAGTGGATACTCTAAAATACGCAAGATAAGCGTGAGTGCTATGGATGGGGTTCTCGTAGGGAGACGGGAGCGGATCCATAGTGGCGTATTGATATGGTGAATATGTGGACTCGTGTGCGCCACCTCAAAAGAGTTACTTGCAGTCGTAGTTCAGGATAGCCACCGAGTCAAAGCTGGCTTGCTAAAGTTAAACCCCACCATACCTTTGTTGATAATGATGCATATGTAGATAGTTCTGATGTAAGTCTTGCTGGGTACATTTGTACTCACGTTTGCCTATTTTCTGTTTTTGCAGAGAGACTTCAGTATCATTAGTAGTTCCGTGTGGACTTTGACATTTAGCTTGTTACCTCAGCTACGATCTTGTGTCCTCGGCAGGATCTGGTAGTTAGTCCGGCTTTCCAGCCTTTTTCATTTATAGTTGTCTGTACCCAGACATGTTGAGCTTCCGCTTGTGCTTTGACTTGTATGCTCTGAGTGTTGGGTCATGAGACCCATGTTTGTAATATCTCGCTCCTTGGAGCCTATTGAATAAAATACTTGAGTTGTAGAGTCATGTTGTGATGCCATGTTGTATTTGCACATATCGAGCATATTGTGTGTATGTTATTGAAATGCTTGGTATGTGTGGGATCTGACTATCTAGTTGTTTATCCTTGGTAGCCTCTCTTACCGGGAAATGTCTCCTAGTGCTTCCACTGAGCCATGGTAGCTTGCTACTGCTCCGGAACACTTAGGCTGGCCGGCATGTGTCCTTCTTCGTTCCTGTGTCTGTCCCTTCGGTGAAATGTCACGCGATGAATACCGGAGTCCTGTTAGCCCGCTACAGCCCAGTTCACCGGAGTCCTGCTAGCCCAGTGCTGCAGCCTGGATTCACTCGCTGATGACCGACACGTTCGATTTGGGTCATGGATGCATGTCCCTGTAAGTTTGTGCCACTTTGGGTTTACGACTAGCCATGTCAGCCCGGGCTCCTTATCATATGGATGCTAGCGACACTATCATATACGTGTGCCAAAAGGCGCAAACGGTCCCGGGCAAAGGTAAGGCGACACCCGTGGGGATACCGTGCGTGAGGCCGCAAAGTGATATGAGGTGTTACATGCTAGATCGATGTGGCATTGAGTCGGGGTCCTGACAACCACCATTCCCTCGCTAGCTGCTCCAGCACTGACAGCCTTCTCCCCCATAAATCAAGCCCCCCAAAACCCCCACCTTCCAAACTCCACCATGGCCGAACGTGAACCGCACATCATCCATATGAGCCGCGATTGGAGCAATCTCCCCAGTGACATCCTTGACCTCTATTGTTCGTGTATGGATATGTTGAGCGCCCTGCGGCTGGCTGCATGCTCGAGGGACATGCACATGGCCATCGTCGAAGTGAGGCCTAGGCTTTTCAAGACACCCTGCTTGCTGCTATCTGGTCTTGCGAGATTGGCTCACCTTGATACAGAGGCGTACATGATGCCTCTCGACCTCAATCTGATCTCCATTAGCCAAAACTTCTTTGCAGGTATGTAGTGGGTCGCCGTACATCATTTCCCTCGACACTGATCCGATCACCATCGCCCGAATCTTCTTGGCAGGTATGTACTGGGTCGGCATGAACTCCCACTGGATGGCTGCCTTCAGAGAAGACGGTAAAAAGTTGGTGCTCATGAACTTCCAGACCTCCCATGAGATTATCCTTCCTTCGTTGGATTATATAGAGTATTACCATCGCGGTCCAAGTCATCTAGATTACCATGTCAGTTGGACGGACCTTGTTTTGCAGAAGATTGTAATCTGCCAAGTGCCCACACGACATGCGAATTACGCAGACTTCAAGCTAATTGCCTTGTTCGACCGTGAACTCGCCTATCTTTACGCCGGTGCCTTCTTTAGCTGGAGGGAACCCAAGTCGCAGTGGATCATCGTCAAAGTTGATACACACTTCTGTGATGCTATTGAACACAATGGCATCATCTACGCGATCGACAAAGCAGATGGCACCACGTATTGCTGGGACGGCGCGTGTAAGTTGTTTCCGTCTCATGTTAATGATGACGCCATGTCACTGTTTGAACTTTTTGTGATGATTGGCATATCCCTGTTTGAGCAGAATTTGAGTAGAACTATGGCAATGTATTAGAGACGCTGTAAATCAGCTATATTTGGAATGAGTTAATTCATGCGATTGTGACCATGTCATTACAGCCAATATGTACCCAGAATAATCAAATGGTTAGCAATATATGGATATTATCCTTATTTTAAAGTGATCTATATACTACTACTAAATATGATTGTGTATCAATGGCCGTGTTAGTTTCCTCATTTTCATGATGTAGAAACATGCACCACACTGTTGGTTTCATCTAACCATACATTAGGGAAGTAAATGTGCATATGGAGAACTCTATATTTGGAAGTAGTGAAATCCTGCAATGCTTACACATACCTATATTCGCCCTTCAGCAATCAATGGCTAGAATAATATCCTCACAAATTTTTTGCCCACAGAACACGAGTATATAACAATGCATGGTATGTTAGTTACCTTGAAGAATTTGTTTGTGAGGACAGAACATGATTACATAACATGCATGACATGGTAGTTTCCTGTGAAGAATCGATTGTGAGATAACATGAGTATAACCATGCATGGCACTTCTATATTCTCGAACCCAGTATACATTTCCCTGTTTTTCCTCCCAGTTCCAACAAGGACATATCAATGTTGTTTCTTGCATTATCCTACTCATACTCTGAACAATGTTGATCTTACATTAACAATGCCTGTCCTTTTTTATATGATGCAGTGTCCCTACAGTTATTGCCCTTTGTAATCACACCACCTTTGCCAAAAACAGGGAAGCACAATTGGTTCCGCACTCGATCAGACAACGGCAAAAGACTGATGATCATTCGGACACATGAGCTGAAAAAGTTATATTGCAAAAACCCCACTATATACAAGCACCGTGTAATACGTGAGTATCCGGACAGTGGCTGTTACGTCTATGAGCAGGATACCAGCTTGTTGGGGCCTTTAGGATTTTTTAGTTGGAGGCGGGTAAACAGCCTTGGTTCACACTCTCTGTTTCTCGGACTCAATTATCCGATTAACCAGGAGACCACCGTTGGCAAGGACCTTGATGGCAGAGAGGCTCTGTTTTCTATGGAAAACGGTGTCTACACGGTGAGCCCTAGGAGTTCGGGAGCAAACTCCCCTGATTGTCAACGATACAGCCTGCAGCCAAAAGAAGGTGAGAATGACAAAGGCATCTGGATTAACTTTGATCCTTGGATGTCTCAATTACGACAGGCAGTGATGTGGTTCAAGCCTTTAGCTTGATAGGTAATTGGGCTGTTGCATCGAAAGGGTGGAGTACTGGTGTCTCCGGATCACTGGTCGCTGAAGCGGGGCTGCAAATTATGATGGTGTTGGATCATCTCTTCGAATGACTGTTGTCTTTGCTGCTGGTTCTAGATGGGTAGTTCTTTCTTTTGTTATGCATATTCCTTGTCATTTGGTCATCCTCGTCTATGTCACTCTTACTATGTAACAGTTGCTTCTGTTTAGAATGTCATTCTCGTCTGGATCACGAGAGTCTGAGCGCTGCAGATGGGTGCGTTTTGGTGGTGTAGCAAGACTTCTTATGAACTATCATGTCTTGCTATTTATGTCAGTAGTAGTTACTAGTCAGTGTTTGAATGTTGTATATGTCGTTGTTTCGAACTGTTTATTATCTCGATCTACTTGTGGGCTAAATAAGGGCATCACCATTCTCCAGTGTTCAGAGTATATCTCCTTTTTTCAAGTTATATAATTTGAGCTTAGTGTCTTTTCGATGATGTACACTTGTTTGGGCCAGTGAGGTGTCGTTGAATATGGGCCGAGTAGTAACACAATGCCAAACATGTCAATTATGACTCTCAGGTCGGGCTCTCAAAAGATCCTGGAAAAAAAAGGTCGGGCTCTCCAAAGAAGAAAGAATAAGGACTCTTAGGCCGACATGTGGGCGCCACTGGTGGTTTCGTGCGCTTGCACGCCGAGAGCATATTGGCGCGTGCTCGAAATTCATACTACCTTTTCATCCCCAGTCTCCCGCCCCTCCCCCACCTCTAGAATCTCGATTCCTACTCCAGTTCCCCCAAATCCCCCTCCTGTACTCCCTATACTCAAGCGCACTATCATGTCACCGGTCAATGCGGATCTCCGAGCCGGAGATCCTGAGGTCCGTCCTGCCTTCGGTCGCTCAACAGTGGCATGGCGGCGCTTGACGACCAGTTTGCCAGCAAAGTGCTGATGATAACCATCAACG
>NC_041381.1:372259803-372345046 GCF_002162155.2 Triticum dicoccoides | reverse complement strand
CCAAAGAAGAAAGAATAAGGACTCTTAGGCCGACATGTGGGCGCCACTGGTGGTTTCGTGCGCTTGCACGCCGAGAGCATATTGGCGCGTGCTCGAAATTCATACTACCTTTTCATCCCCAGTCTCCCGCCCCTCCCCCACCTCTAGAATCTCGATTCCTACTCCCGTTCCCCCAAATCCCCCTCCTGTACTCCCTATACTCAAGCGCACTATCATGTCACCGGTCAATGCGGATCTCCGAGCCGGAGATCCTGAGGTCCGTCCTGCCTTCGGTCGCTCAACAGTGGCATGGCGGCGCTTGACGACCAGTTTGCCAGCAAAGTGCTGATGATAACCATCAACGGCGACCGGTCTCCCGTCTCGCCGGACGACCTTGTCAAAGCTCTTGGCATTGTGCACGACGTCCAAATAAGTGACTTCCTCGTCGAAGTCTATCCGCCACCGGCTGATTTCTTCGTCAGGTTCCGGACAACCTTCAACTGCAGTCGTGTGTTCGAATCTTCCCAGCGTTTGTTCTGCGATGGCGTGCTGGTGAGCCTTGATCGGTGGCACCCAGGATGGGGCTCGGTGCCCTCTGAGCTTGAGTTTTTAACCAAGCTTACCTTCCACGGCATGCCTCGACGTGCTTGGAACAGCGAGTCCATGAACGAGCTTATCAATGACCTTGGAGGTGAGCTCGTAAGTATGTTTGTTCCTCCAGACAGCTGGGCTCTAACAGTTATGGCATAGATGAAGAAGCCGTCCACCATACCGAAGGTGATTGGTGTTGAGATACCGGTGGAGGAACCGGGGTTGTACTATTCATCACCACCAAGGCCGCCGCGGACCACGTTAGGGATGTACCTATATCGAGTGTCCGTGCATGTCGAAGAAGTGGTCAATCCATCAATCGAAGTCCTGCCGCCGCCGCAGGTGCCAGGGTCCGTCGACGACGTCCATTACAGGAGTCAACGTCAGACTTTCCCCGTGTTGCGTGGAACGATGGATGGCATAGGGCCTACTCCATCGCGTGGCGGAGGCCACTGCTTCTTTGGGAGAAGAGGCAGGGCTGGCTGCCTGGATGTGCTCTAATTTGAGGTAACAACTGAATCTTGTCAGATACTAGTTAAATCCGAGCTATGGGTGTGAAGCACTGATATGCCAGTACATTTGATTGTGACCTGTTCTAATTTTGTACCTGAACTTTTTTTAGAAAGGGTTGTACGTCAACTTAATGTGCTAGCAGAACTTATTGTGTTGTCTGTCTGTTTTCTTTGCACAACATTCAAGATATTTCCCCGTCATTGATAAAGACGATGAACCGTTATGTACGACTTCGTTGGTTTCAACATAGCCCTTCCCGTAGCAATCCACTACTTCCATCCTGATTGTGCCACCTGCGTGAATTTTTTGTATGCAAGTTCAGTGTGCTATGATGTTCTATATGATTGTGTCAACTATATAAGTTTTTACTGAGCATCAGCAATGCATATGGCTGAAAGATGTATTTACGAGCATCGACCGATGGGTCTCTCTCTCTCTATCTCTCTCTCTCTCACACACACGCACACACACAAGTGGAACCCGTTGAATTATTTATTTGCTCGTGATAGCTTTTAATTAGGTTCCACTTTAATCTAACTTTTTTCTTAAGTTATTAATTGAGCTCAGTGACTTCAAAAAGTTGTACAGAAGCCTTGTTTGGGCCTTTCCAGTGTCGCTGAATGTGAGCTGAGTAACCATGTTAGGTTGTACAGTACTACACGGGCCTTTTTTCAACATCAGCAATGCAACTGGGTCGACAGTTGTACACAATATCCGGGTCAACTTGTTATTCTCTGCCTCGCTGGGCTGCAAACTTTCCTAGGAGGTATGCATTAGCCTTAACAAGAAAATGGACTTTAAGAAATAATAAATGGAATGTAATTATAATAACTGGGGCAGTAACTATGCACCAAACACGTAATTAGTTTAAAACATGTATTATTTTTGGAATTTGAAATTTGTAATTTCATTACTTGTTGGGCGCGCAATATTTCGTTGGATTTTAACGTATACAACTTTATTTTGAAATTATATTTAACCTGACTAGAAATTTCGGATAAAAATATTTCGGATCCCATCAAAATGTGGGAATTTTTTTGAATTCTGTTTTGAGCGGTTGTTTGAAATTATTAATCGTTGTCCTAGCTAGAAGTTGGGTTGTACTTTTAACAAACAGTGGCACCCCGGCTCAGAGCGACCGGTTTACCCTGCATTGCCAGCCTAGAGACCTTGTCTTCTGGCAACACACAACAACATGGTACAGAAAACAACCGCTTTATTCATGCTAGCGGGACATAGTTCATATTACAATAGTTAGCGAGGCCAAGTGGCACACACGATGCGGCTGAACAATATGTACATTATTTAGTGAACATAAAGGAGCCTCGATCATGACAACTACTCGGCAGCGGAACAATGTCGTAGCGGTACTCCATAGCACAAGGACACCGACATGGACACGGTCTAGACTCGGACATCACTGCTTTCCAGCGGGACTTTCCTGAAATCTGGCATGACACGCCAGGTCAGTACATTGAATGTACTTGCAAACTCACAATAAGCATAAACAAGATGACAGACAATATTATGATATTTATCCAAGTTAATCAACAATGCAACTATATAACCAACATGATGTGACTATGCTCAACAGGTACTCATTCTCTCGACTTGCTTACCAGGTCTGACCAACAAACATAATATTACCAACACATACTCGTGATCCTTACGGCGATCACAACCCGACCATCTCATGGCCCGTGATCCTTACGGTGATCACAACCCGACCAACTCGTGGCCCATGATCCTTACGGCGATCACAACCCGACAACTCATGTCCAACTCAACACGATGACCTCACTGTCATCCTTAGTGCAATTTAGTGTGCATATTTATTAAGTGTTGACCCATGGTGTACCTTACTTTAGAGCGTGTTCGTATCTGTGGACTCAGCTATCGATGGATTAAAAACACGCTGCAGAGGCTAGTAAACTGTACCCACACTACAGAACCCATGGCCTCACTCTCCCATCCGAGTGGACCAACAGTGTTCCGACGAAACCATTTCATTATCATGACACTCCCCGGCCCCTCCGACTCAGACCCCACTGGGCTAGTCCTGGGTGGCCCCGTGTCTACCTCCAGACACCTCGACCACCGTCGTGGCCACAATCCACACTAGGATCCGGTACCAAACTTAACTTAACAACGGGCTCACAAGGTTATGCTTGCCTACCGGGCCAGGGTACAGCACACCCATAACCTTCCCTAAATTGAGGTACCGACCAGAGGCACGACAATGAAACGCGTTAAGGCCGTCCCATACCGGCAAATGTGGTTGCACTAGGAAAGACTCATTTCAGCGGCACCACGACCCGGTCAACAACACGTTCAAGTTGAGTTATTAATCAGGTTCATCTTTAATGTGAAAAGAAAATAACCGGTGTCATACTGCCATACCATGCATCACTTAACATATGCACCACATAACCGTGCAAAACTGCACCAACTACGCTCCCACAGAGCCAACATAAACTCATGCTACTATACTGGTAAAAACCTTCCTTTACTTATACCAGAACTATTTCTAGAAATTATCATCATTATACCTCATGCAAAAATAATATCCAAATTACTCATCAATTCTGTGACCATATTATTTATTTATCACTTGCAACTAAGTTCTCATAATCTTACTAACAATATTTACTTCAAACATACTGAAGTTCAAGCATTTTAACATAACAAGCATATAACAGAATATATTTATTTTATAACTAATTAAAATGCATCAATATTCATAAGTTCAAGTATTTAAATCATAAATATTGAAGTGGCACCATAAAAATGTTATTGTGGCTTGCCTTAGTACTGATGAGGTTCACAAGGCTCCTGGTGATCATCAAGACAAGCTGGTTCCTCTGAAAACATTCAAAAACCACAAAAGAAAATATCAAGAAACCTTCTGAAAATTGCCAGAAAATCTAGACAGCAAGAAAAAATCCCATCTTTTGGGAGCTGTTAGATTTTTGGACAAATAACACAATACAAAAAGAATCACTGCATTTGGACTTGTAGAATAAAAGTTATGGCTGTTTGAATGCTACTGTAATTTAAATGAATTTGAAAAAGAAAAACATTGAGGGGGTGACGTCGATGGCGTATTTTCCCGGGGCGCCACCACAAATACCGCTTTGCACGTGTTATGAGTGGCTGACTAGCGGGCCCCGCTAGTCAGGCCGGAGGGAGGGGGAAAGAAACAGAGAGGCGCGGCGCTTCGCCGGAGCTTACGCCGGCATTGAGGCATCTTGGAGGAAAACGAGAGGGAGGGATCGATGGAGAAGGCTCTTGTGCACCTGCCTATACCTGTGGCGTGGCAAATGGTGATTGGAAGGCGTCAGATTCTTCCTTGCAAGCGGAGGCAGAACACGGTGGTCGCCGGAGATGAGGAAGACGGCGGCTAGGGGCGGCTCCAGGGGCTCGAGCTTGGCGCGTTAGCTTCACGGAGGAGAGGCGGAGGCCGTGGCGGCGTCGCCTCGGCTTGGGAGTGGCCAGAGCTGCGGGGTCGATCCAGAGGGGATCGCCGGCGAGCTCGGCTCGGGGACAGCAGCCCGCGGCCTGCCCGGTCGGGCTGCGGATTCTAGTGGCTATAGGAGAGAGAGGTGGAGAGGTGCGGTGCTCCAGGAGGCTACGGAGGGGGGTTTATATAGGCGGGGCGGCGAGGAGGGCTTGGGCTCCGCCGAAGGACAGATATCTCCGGCGCCCGGCGACGAATGGTGCCAGAGATAGAGAGGGAGAAGGCGACGGGTTTCACGCGGGAGCTATGCACGGACGCGGACGAGCACAGGAGCAAGGAAGAAAGGGACGAACACAGTGCACGGGCACTGTGCCGTTGGCCGGACCGTGCCCGCGCTCGCTGCGGTGAGCTCCGGCGTCAGCGAGCGGCAGGGAGGAGTAAAGGGGGTGGAGACGAGGATGGTGAAATGGGGGGACACGCCCTGGCTGCCCGAGCAGCGGGCATGCGCGCCACAGAGGCGCTGGCGACGTGCAGAGCGCGCGTTTGGCATGCCAGCACCCTCCGACGAACGCGGTCACCATGTGGACCATGACATCAGGCCACATATGCACTAACCATGATGTCTGGCGTGTACTCCTTAGTAACTTTAGGTGTTACCACGGCTCAGTTGGTTTCCAGGTGCAGTAGAAGTGAAATGGTGAAGATGTTTAGTTACTGGACAGAAACTTTGAATAGTTACTATGGTCAAACCACAGTGATTCAAGAGCTGATCTTTGGGGTTGTACTGACTCTTACTAAGGTGAATAAGCACAGGGAAAACCAGCTACAATGGAGCTAGTAAAAAGGTAGTTGCTGTAGAAACTACCATTTCAGCCCAGAAGTGAAAATATTTTCTGTAGCAAAAATACTCCAAAAAGTGGTGAAATATTTTTGCTTAGAAATGTGCCCTAGGGTCCAAAGAATATTTGAGATTTTTCTCAGGATTTTTAGGGCAACAGAAATGAGGGTTGCTTTGGAGGTCAAAGATTTTAGCTAGGGTTTAGGAGGCAAAATGAATATTTTTCATTTAAGAAAATATTCCAAGCAATTTTCTTGGGTTGGCCAGGGGTGAAATGATGGATTAGAAGAGGAGAGGGGGCACTTGGGTGAAAATCAAAGGATACCCAAGTGATCAAGTCCAAATGGAATGATTCAAAACTCCAAATCCAAACCAACTCAGCTGAAAATCAAGCAAAGAAAAGAGGGCAAAAACCAGGCTGTGACAAACCTCCCCCACTTAGAATGAATCTCGTCCTCAAGATTCGGTTGCTTGGGATAACCATTCTGGATAACATGCCCTTAGAAATTCTTCTGATTCCCAGGTTGATTCTGACTCGGTATGATGCATCCATTAAACCTTGTAAAACTTCTGTGACTTACTGCAAGTAACTCTTTCCATCTGATCCAAAATTTTCTCTGGCCTCTCTTCGTAGGTCAAATCCTTTGCCAGCTCTATCTCTGCCAAATCGGTCTTTTTCTCGGGTGGTGAGATGCATTGTCGCAGTTGCGAAACATGGAATACGTTGTGCACGTCAGACAGTTCTGGAGGCAGTTCCAACTGATATGCCACAACACCTACTCGTGTCATGACGGGAAATGGACCAATAAACCTGGGTGCCAACTTTCCATGGGTTTTGAACCTTCTTATTCGCTTCATGGGTGTGACTCAAAGGTAGACATGTTCTCCGGGTTCAAAACTGATATGCCGGTGCTTTGCATCATAATAACTTTTCTGTCGTGATTTGGCCAGCTGTAATCTGTCTAGGATCTCTTTGACTTGCTTTACGGCTTCCAGCATGAGATATGTTTTGAAAATACGACTGTCGCCGGTTTGAGACCAATTTAATGGAGTGCGGCACTTACGGCCATACAAAGCTTCATAAGGTGACATCTTTAAACTGGTCTGGAACCCATTGTTATACGAGAACTCGGTGTACGGCAAGCAATCTTCCCATTGTGGTCCTTGGTCTAAAACACAAGCTCGGAGCATATCTTCGAGTATCTGATTTACTCTTTCCGTTTGCCCATCCGTCTGAGGATGATAAGCAGTGTTGTATTTTAATTCCGTCCCAAGGGCTTGATGGAGACGGGTCCAGAAAGCAGAGGTGAAAAGTGAACCTCGGTCAGTAGTGATGGTTCTGGGAACTCCATGTAAACTGGCAATCCTGGATACATACAGTCGGGCAAGCTCATCTGCTCGGTATGAGGTTTTGACTGGGAGGAAGTAAGCCACCTTGGTTAATGTATCCACTATGACCCAGATCGCATTATTGCCTCGTCGGGTCCTGGGTAATCCTGTGATGAAATCCATACAGACATTGTCCCATTTCCATTGTGACACGGGTAGTGGTTGGAGAAGTCCGGCTGGTTTCTGATATTCCGCCTTAACCTTGTTGCAGATGTCGCAACAGGCCACGAAATAAGCAATGTCTTTCTTCATTCCATCCCACCAGAATATTTGTTGAAGGTCTTCATGCATTTTTGTGCCTCCAGGGTGGATTGAATACGAGGACTCGTGGGATTCTGACAATTTTTTTTGCTTTAGGTCAGCTTGATTAGGCACACAAATCCTTCCCCTGAATCGGAGGGTACCGTACTGATCCTTCGAGAAATCGGATGACTTGATGCGTTTCTGCAGTTTGGCATCGCCAGGCTGGGCCTCGTGGATTTCTTCCTCAAGAGTAGGAGTGACCGTCAAAACATTGGCAAGACCAGCCTCAACAATGACCAGGTTGAGCTGAGCAATTTCTTCTTTGAGTTCGGAAGGCAGAGACTCCAGCATGACGTTTAAACTGACGGGCTTTCAACTGAGTGCATCGGCAACCACGTTGGCCTTACCCGGATGGTAATTTATTCCAAGATCATAATCCTTGACCAACTCTAGCCATCTTCGCTGATGGAGGTTTAAATCTGGCTGAGTAAATATGTATTTGAGACTTTTGTGGTCGGTAAAAATTTGGCACCTTTTTCCAATGAGGTAGTGTCTCCAAATTTTTAAAGCATGAACTACCACGGCCAATTCCAAATCATGAGTGGGGTAATTGCCTTCATGGGGTCGTAGCTGCCGTGAGGCGTAGGCTACTACCTTGCCATCTTGCATAAGCACGCACCCAAGTCCTTGTCGGGAAGCATCACAATATACGTCAAAGCTGCGGTAGATATCTGGAAGCGCTAATACCCGCGTACTTGTTAAGCGCTTCTTTAACTCAGTGAAACTTTTCTCATAGTCTGACGTCCATTCAAACTTCTTATCCTTTTTAAGAAACTCCGTCATGGGCTTAGCAATCTTGGAGAACCCTTCAATGAATCGACGGTAATAGCCGGCTAATCCAAGAAAACTCTGGATCTGAGACACGGTGGCGGGTGGCAACCAGTCGAGCACGTCTTTTACTTTGCTTGGGTCCACGGCTATTCCTTCAGTAGATAGAATATGCCCGAGGAACCCAACTTGCTTGAGCCAAAACTCGCATTTACTGAACTTGGCGTACAACTGGTGCTCACGGAGTCGTTGTAGCACTGCGCGGAGGTGTACTTTATGCTCTTCTTCATTTCTTAAATAAATAAGTATATCATCGATGAAGACGACCATGAACTTATCAAGGAAATCCATGAACACTTTGTTCATCATGTGCATGAAGAAGGCAGGGGCATTGGTGAGGCTGAAGGACATGACGGTATATTCATAAAGACCGTAGCGAGTGGTGAACGCGGTCTTGGGAATATCCTCCTTTTTAATTTTGAGCTGGTAATATCCAGTCCGCAAATCAATTTTTGAGAACACCTTGGCTCCACGGAGTTGATCAAACAAATCATCAATTCTTGGCAGAGGGTATTTGTTTTTGATCATGACATCATTCAACTGTCGGTAGTCCACACACATGCGAAGGCTGCCATCTTTCTTGTCCACAAAAATAGGGGTGATCCCCATGGCGAGGAACTGGGGCGGATATATCCTTTTTGGAGCATTTCATCAAGCTGTTTCTTTAGCTCCACCAACTCGGATGACAGCATTCGATAATATTTCTTGTGTATTGGTGTGGTTCCAGGCACAAGTCTATTGCAAACTCAAGCTCTCGGTCAGGGGGGCATGCCTGGCAGTTCTTCTGGGAATACATCGGGAAACTCACTGACCACTGGGATTAATTCCATTTCTGCTATTGCTATAAAAACCATTTCCTTGGAGGGTATGCTTCTACGAGCAATAAACTTGGTAGCTTGTCCATCTTATCCGGTCAAATTGACTTCTCGGGTCGCATAATTTATGCATACTTGGTACTGAGTCAGCCAATTCATACCCAAGATGACATCCAATTTTTCAGACTCAATCAGTATCAGAGACGTCGGGAAACGGATTTCGTTGATCCTGACTTCTAGATTGCAGCAGACAAGATTGCTTTGAATAATAGATCCCG
This sequence comes from Triticum dicoccoides, assembly GCF_002162155.2. Taxonomy (NCBI): domain Eukaryota; kingdom Viridiplantae; phylum Streptophyta; class Magnoliopsida; order Poales; family Poaceae; genus Triticum; species Triticum dicoccoides. The sequence goes on along the minus strand of NC_041381.1, from coordinate 372,336,055 downwards.
GGGTTTGTACCAGCATATTCTTGCCCAAAAGCGAACAAGGAAATTTGTTTTGGGCGACAAAACTCCAAGAAATAAAAGAGTGGGAAGCCCTAGAGTCAAATAAAATTACTGCAGGTATGTTATTAACAGGGAACATACCAATGATGACTTCGGGATTTTCTTGGGCTTCGTCGGCTGAAATGTGATGAATGTATCCCGTGACGTCATGCTGACATGGACCGGCTTCCAAATAATGGATTTGAGGCTTGAACGTAGCATTGGTCCGGGTGTTCTTGGGACACTGTTTGGCATAATGTCCAGTTTGTCCGCAACTATAACAGGAATTGTTGCGCAGACGATTCTCCATAACTGGGTTGAGCACATCATTCTTCACTTGGGTGATGGTCTTGTTAACATTTTGTTGCCAACTCCGCTGGTATGCCATCGGAGTTGGCTGCCAGGCACGAACCTTCTGCACTGGTTGCATTTCCTTCTTGGGCTCAAATTTGTGTTTGTGATCATTATGGGCAGACGTAGTATCTGACACGAGCTTGTGTTCCCTTTCAGCAATGAAAGCCTTGTTCACCAGGGTTTGGAAATCTGGAAAAATCGAACATACTGAGAGCACAGTGAAGTTGCGGGTTTAATCCACCAAGAAAGCGGTCCATCTTCCTTTCTTCAGTGGCCACGTCATATTGAGAGTAACGTGACAGGTGATTGAATTTTTGTAAATATTCTCCCACTGATTGACTTCCTTGGAGGAGCGCGAGAAATTCACGCTGCTTAGTCTTCATAATTCCCGCAGGGATGTGATATTTCCGGAATTGTTCCTTGAATCTTGACTAGGTAATTGCTTCATTCTCAGTCCCTATGGCTTTCTCACTTTCCCACCATATGGCAGCAGCACCTTCCAGATAATGTGTTACAAATGGAACTTTATCCTCTTCATCAGTTCGAGCAACCTCAAGTTTCTTTTCCATAGTTCTCAACCAATCATCTGCATCCAAGGGATCAACGGCCTGACTGAAACTGGGAGGGTTAGTCCTTTGAAAATCAGATAGTTTGGAGTGAGAGGCAGGCTGATTTCCATTCTATCCAACCATTGCTTGAATACTTCTGAATATTTCCATAAGATCATTGTTTCGTCGTTCCTCGAACATACACATAATTTGCTCGGTGGAGGGCGGATTTGGCGGTGGAGGCGTTGGTGGAACGTACGGCTCGGGTGATTGTCCTGCCTGTCGCGCGGAACACCGAACAGGAGAACCCTCGCAAACGTTGCTACTGCAGCCTCCCCGCATCATCCTAATATGATTTTTCCCAAGACAACGCAACTGAGATGAGAAGCATTCAACAAAAACTGGGGAGAAGTCAGCAACAAAAACCAAGAGAAACCGAAAAGATGAAAAAAATATGGTGAATACAATAAAGTCCAACATAATTATACATAGACTCACACATGAAAGATAACAACATGCCAGGTCCAACTACCCTCATACATGAAACGAAACAACATGAATAGTATGATTACAACCATACTCCATCCCGACAACTGAGAATACTCGAAAGCTCTATTGCTCGGCTGGCGCTGTGGGGTCCTCTCCTGATGCGGACTCGGATCCAGAACTAACGGGGTTAACAGAGACCTCCGGGTTAAAAGTGACACGACGACGCTGCCTCAAGGGCTCTCCCTCTGGGGCAGGTGAAGGGCGGATCATCGGGGCTGCAGGAGTGGCGAGGAGTGAAACCCACTCTGCAGGAGCACTAAGGGGACTCGCAGTCGCGGTGCCCGAGCTACTCGGGGGAGTAACCGGAGAAACAGGGGATCTAGAACTGGCAGGAACGTAGGGAATAAATCCCACAGATGGAGAAGTAGTGGCTAAGCAAGCAGTGACTAAAGTAGAGGCTAAAGCAGTGCGGGCACGACTCGACTCACGAGCTAGCTCGTAGATCAGAAGATAGCTAGCAGTGATGTAGCGAGAAAGCTGGCTAGCGACACTATCAGACTCCGGATCAATGACAGGGAAACGGACCTACCATTATCATGGAGAGAAGAGTAGTAATGGGAACCTGGGTGATTCTGCATCCGGACCTCGTTGTAGCGGAGCTCAACAAGTACCTCGAATGCAGCAAACTGGACAGCCTGAGAAGCGGAAGAAGCGTAGCCGCTACAACAGGTATGAGTGTAAGAACTGGAATCGGAAACTGTGCGCAGAGTAACCACGGCGTGATACTCATACACTGAGTCAGCTAGGCGCTCCCGGTACACACGATAGATTGGATCGTCTCTGTGAGGGTACAGCCGACGCCACACGTTGCGAAGGAGATGCGGCCACGTATACGGCATCAGCCACAACTGGCACGGATACAGCACCGGAGCCATCTACACTCACAACCATTAGCAAGTTAGCATAAAAAACAATATAATCAGTGCATGCAATGCAACAACCAGTTACAGCTATTACCGACACTCATCTACAACTCGTATCTAGTGTCCAGTTAACTCGGCTTAGTCTAGCGTGGCCTACAGTCGGCGCAGCTCTGATACTAAGCGTTGTGGCACCTCGGCTCAGAGCGACCAGTTTACCCTGCATTGCCAGCCCAAAGACCTTGTCTTCTGGCAACACACAACAACATGGTACAGAAAACAACCGCCTTATTCATGCTAGCGGGACATAGTTCATATTACAACAGTTAGCGAGGCCAAGCGGCACAAACGTTGTGGCTGAAGAATATGTACATTATTTACTGAACATAAAGGAGCCTCGATCATGACAACTACTCGGCAGCGGAACAACGTCATAGCGGGACTCCATAGCACAAGGACACCGACGTGGACACGGTCTAGACTCGGACAACACTCCTTTCCAACGGGACTTTCCTGAAATCTGGCATGACATGCCAGGTCAGTACATTGAATGTACTTGCAAGCTCACAATAAGCATAAACAAGATGACAGACAATATTATGATATTTATCCAAGTTAATCAACAATGCAACTATATAACCAACATGATGTGACTATGCTCAACAGGTACTCATTCTCCCGACTTGCTTACCAGGTGTGACCAACAAACATAATATTACCAACACATACTCGTGATCCTTACGGCGATCACAACCCGACCATCTCATGGCCCGTGATCCTTACGGTGATCACAACCCGACCAACTCGTGGCCCGTGATCCTTACGGTGATCACAACCCAACAACTCATGTCCAACTCAACACGATGACCTCACTGTCATCCTTAGTGCAATTTAGTGTGCATATTTATTAAGTGTTGACCCATGGTGTACCTTACTTTCGAGCGTGTCCGTATTCGTGGACTCGTCTATCGATAGATTAAAAACACTCTGTAGAGGTTAGTACATTGTACCCACACTACGGAACCCATGGCCTCACTCTCCCATCCGAGTGGACCAACAGCATTCCGATGAAACCATTTCACTGTCATGACACTCTCCCGGCCCCTTCGACTCAGACCCCACAGGGCTAGTCCTGGGTGGCCCCGTGTCTACCTCTAGACACCTCGACCACCATCGTGGCCACGATCCACACTGGGATCCGGTACCAAACTTAACTTAGCAACGGGCTCACAAGGCTATGCTTGCCTACCGGGCCAGGGTACAGCACACCCATAACCTTCCCTAAATTGAGGTACCGACCAGAGGCACGACAATGAAACGCGTTAAGGCCGTCCCATACCGGCAAATGTGGTTGCACTGGGAAAGACTCGTTTCAGTGGCACCACGACCCGGTCAACAACATGTTCAAGTTGAATTATTAATCAGGTTCAACTTTAATGTGAAAAGAAAATAACCGGTGTCATACTGCCATACCATGCATCACTTAACATATGCACCACATAACCGTACAAAACTTCACCAACTACGCTCCCACGGAGCCACCATAAACTCATGCTACTATACTGGTAAAAACATTCCTTTACTTATACCAGAACTATTTCTAGCAATTATCATCATTATACCTCATGCAAAAATAATATCCAAATAACTCATCAATTCTGTGACCATATTATTTATTTATCACTTGCAACTAAGTTCTCATAATTTTACTAACAATATTTACTTCAAACATACTGAAGTTCAAGCATTTTAACATAACAAGCATATAACAGAATATATTTAATTTATAACTAATTAATATGCATCAATATTCATAAGTTCAAGTATTTAAATCATAAATATTGAAGTGGCACCATGAAAATGTTACTGTGGCTTGCCTTAGTATTGATGAGGTTCACAAGGCTCCTGGTGATCCTCAAGACAAGCTGGTTCCTCTGAAAACATTCAAAAACCACAAAAGAAAATATCAAGAAACCTTCTGAAAATTTCCAGAAAATCTGTACAGCAAGGAAAAATCCCATCTTTTGGGAGCTATTAGATTTTTGGACAAAGAACACAATGCAAAAAGAATCACTGCATTTGGACTTGTAGAATAAAAGTTATGGCTATTCGAATGCTACTGGAATTTAAATGAATTTGAAAAAGAAAAACAGAGAGGGGGTGACGTCGATGGCGTATTTTCACGAGGCACCACCACTCATACTGCTTCGCGCGCGTTCCCTGCTAGTCAGGCCGGAGGGAGGGGGAAAGAAACAGAGAGGCGCGGCACTTCGCCGGAGCTTACGCCGGCGTTGAGGCATCTTGGAGGAAAACGAGAGGGAGGAATCGATGGAGAAGGCTCTTGCGCACCTGCCCGTATCCATGGCGTGACAAATGGTGACCGGACGGCGTCGGATTCTTCCTCGCAAGCGGAGGCAGAACATGGTGGTCGCCGGAGATGAGGAAGACGGCGGCTAGGGGCGGCTACAGGGGCTCGGGCTTGGCGCATTAGCTTCACGGAGGAGAGGCGGAGGCCCTGGCGGGGTCGCCTCGTCTTGGGAGTGGCCGGAGCTGCGAGGTCGATCCAGAGGGGATCGCTGGCGAGCTCGGCTCAGGGACGGCAGCCCGCGGCCTACCCGGCCGGGTTGCGGCTTCTAGTGGCTATAGGAGAGAGAGGTGGAGAGGTGCGGTGCTCCAGGAGGTTGCAGAGGGGGGTTTATATAGGCGAGGCGACGAGGAGGGCTCGGGCTCCGCCGGAGGACAGCTGTCTCCGGCGCCCGGCGATGAATGGTGCCAGAGAGAGAAGGAGAGGGCGACAGGGTTCATGCGGGAGCTGTGCACGGACGCGGACGAGCACAGGAGCAAGGAAGAAAGGGACGAACATAGTGCGCGGGCACTGTGCCGTTGGCCGGACCGTGCCCGTGCTTGCTGCGGCGAGCTCCGGTATCGGCGAGCGGCAGGGAGGAGTAAAGGGGGTGGAGACGAGGATGGTGGCGCGGGGGGACACGCCCTGGCTGGCCGAGCAGTAGGCACGCGTGCCACAGAGGCGCTGGCGACGCGCAGAGCGCCCGTTTGGCATGCCAGCACCCTCAGACGAACGCGTTCACCACGTGGACTGTGACATCAGGCCACATATGCACTAACCATGATGTCTGGCGTGTAGTCCTTAGTAACTTTAGGTGTTACCACGGCTCAGTTGGTTTCGAGGTGCAGTAGAAGTGAAATGGTGAAGATGTTTAGTTACTAGACAGAAACTTTGAATAGTTACTGTGGTCAAACCACAGTGATTCAAGGGTTGATCTTTGGGGTTTTACTGACTTTTACTAAGGTAAATAAGCACAGGGAAAACCAGCTACAATGGAGCTAGCAAAAAGGTAGTTGTTGTAGAAACTACCATTTCAGCCCAGAAGTGAAAATATTTTCTGTAGCAAAAATACTCCAAAAAGTGGTGAAATATTTTTGCTCAGAAATGTGCCCTAGGGTCCAAAGAATATTTGAGATTTTTCTCAGGATTTTTAGGGCAATAGAGATGAGGGTTGCTTTGGAGGTCAAAGATTTTAGCTAGGGTTTAGGAGGCAAAATGAATATTTTTCATTTAAGAAAAATATTCCAAGCAATTTTGTTGGGTTGGCCAGGGGTGAAATGATGGATTAGAAGAGGAGAGGGGGCACTTGGGTGAAAATCAAAGGATACCCAATCAAGTCCAAATGGAATGATTCAAAACTCCAAATCCAAACCAACTCGGCTGAAAATCAAGCAAAGAAAAGAGGGCAAAAAACAGGATGTGACACAAACTGTAAATGGGCTATAGTAAATTCCATTAGAATTGAAAAATGGGTTGTACATTCTTACAAATCGCAGATGGGCTATATGTTCTCTGCCAAATCCGAGTTGTGGTCCAACTAAGTTGACACGTACCAAGGGCTTTGTCAACTTAGTCAATATAAACGATTCTAGCTGCAGTGATCGTACGATGTCCATCCAACGGCCGTAGTGCTTCTTCAACCTCTGGTCTTCTTGCTCCAACCGCCCAAAGCAGCGCTGGTCGTGTCGCATGCTCCTGCCTCCCGTGGCCGGCTGTGATGCCACAGAGGCCTCACTGCCCCGTACTACTCCCACCACTGGCCAGGCCCTGCGGTGACGGCAGCCTCACACCGCAGCCGAACCAGTGAACCCTCGTACTCCTCTCCGTGCGGGCTTCCACTGCTGCGTCTTCCCCGGCTCTGTGTCGTCCCCTTCCTAGGCCTCGCCGTCGTCCATCGCCCTGGTGCTCTCGGTGCAGCGTGGTCAACATGGTCAACGACCGACTTCCATCGGACGAGTAATGTACGTGGAGAGGCTAACAGCTGGGTCCAGGCGGCCGCGGAAGTGCCTCCTTATTACACGCAAAATAATTATTCCTCCACCTGACAACAGGGACCCACCGGACGGGCCACCTTATTTCGTGAAAAAAATGTTTTCCCCTGACTGCTGGGACCCACCATACGGGCCACCGTATTTCGTGAAAAAAATGTTTCTCCCGCTGTCAGCTCGGACCCATCGGAAGTGCCTCCTTATTACGCACAAAAAAAATGAATACTCCCCCTACTAGCTGGGACCCACCATGGTGGGAGGCTGACTTGTGGGCCTACTAAGTTTACTGGGACGGGGGCCTTTGTCAACTTTAGTCAATATGAACGACTCTAGCTCCAGTGACTGTACGATGTCCATCCAACGGCCGTAGTGCTTCTTCAACCTCTGGTCTTCTTGCTCCAGCCGCCCAAAGCAGCGCTGGTCGTGCCGCATGCTCCTGCCTCTCGTGGCCGGCTCTGCTGCCGCGGAGGCCTCACCGCCCCCTACTATTCCCACCGATGGCCAGGCCCTGCGGCAACGGCAGCCTCACACTGCAGCCGAACTAGTGAACCCTCGTACTCCTCTCCGCGCGGGCTTCCACTGCCGCGTCTTCCCCGGCTCCCCGTCATCCCCTTCCTAGGCCTCGCCGTTGTCCACCACCGTGGTGCTCTTGGCGCGGCGTGGTCAACATGGTCAAGGAATGACTTCCATCGGACGTGGACTGTACGTGGAGAGGCTGACAGCTGGGTCCACGGTCGCAGCAAGGAAGTGCCTCCTTATTACACGGAAAATAATGATTCCTCCACCTGACAGCTGGGACCCACCGGACAGGCCATTGTATTTCGTGAAAAAACATTTCCCCCTGACTGCTGGGACCCACCAGCTACATCTTCGCACGCAAGGAAGTGCGTCCAAAAAAATGATTCGCACCCCTGACTGATGGGACCTACTAGCTACATCTTCGCACGCAAGGAAGTGCCTGACAGTCGGGACCCACCTGGTCGAAGCATACGTAGCGTTGCCATTCTAGTCACGAGTACATACTGGTGGATGTAGAGGCGTGCACGTGTCGTAGTAAAGGCGCGCACGTGTCATAGTAGAGGCACGCACGTAGCATGTACACGTACATATAACGGCTAGGGTGCAAGAAAGAAAATACGGCCACGTATGTGTACATACGGGCGGGGTCTCGAATGCCTACTCGCGCATACGTACGGCCAGGGCTTGTGTACATGGCTGGGTCAGAACGGAAAAACAGCGTCGTCGTCGTGTTCATGGGGAGCCAACCGGCTGGGTCAGAACGGAATGCGTCGTCGTGTTCATCGGGAGGGCTTGGACGGAATAGGCGATGGAAACGAGGCCTGGCATACCGCAGAATGGAGGAAATGGCCTTGTGTTCGACCGGCCACGTTCAAAACGGGATCCTGTTCATTGGGAGGGGTCTGGCATACCGCAAAACGGAGGAAACGGACCTCCTACGGTCGAAACGGGGGTCCTCTTGATCGGGAGGGGTGTGGCGTACCGCAAAACGGACGAGACGGACTTGTGTTGCAGCGCTACGGTCGAAATGGGGGTCTTGTTCATCGAGAGGGGTGTGGCGTACTGCAAAACGGGACTCCACAGGATACTGTTCATCTCCACCGTCAACCTCCTCCAGCCTCCACGGGCTACTGTTCATCCACCGTCGACCTCCTCCAGCCTCCACCTGTGACTGTTCATCCAGCCTCCACCGCGCGCTACTCCGCCGACTACTGTTCAACCACCCCTCTCCACGGGCTCCTGTTCAACCACCCCTCCACGGGCTACTGTTCATCCACCCCTCCGTCGTCTACTATTCATCCAGCCCTCCACGGGGTCCTGTTCATCCAGCCCCAACCGGCTCGATCGATCGGGGTCCTGTTCATCCAGAGGCAACGCCACGGGTCCTGTTCATCCACTCCTACCGCTCACTATTCATCCAACCCCCCTCCCCCGCAATGCTCACTATTCATCCAGAGAGGTAGCATTGATCGGCTTCAGTTAGCAGCAGTAGCGAAGGAATCTCTCGATCGGGTTCAGTTAACAGCCATCAATCGATCGCTCGGGTTCAGTAACGCGTAGCCTGCAGTGCAATCGCTCGGGTTAAGTTAGAGCCCAATGCCTCGCTCGGGTTCAGTTAGAGCCAACGCCTCGCACACACGCGCGTACCTTACGAGAGAAATGCGCATCGCTCGGCCCCCGACCTCCCACCGTAACCGAGAACTCCCCGAAATTTTCCTCGCCCTCGCTTCTACCATGGTTTATTCCATCATGGATGGCCCAAAGAATGTCATGCAGCTGCGTCTCCGGCCCGCCCAGGACGAAAAGCCCATTTTCTATCATGATTTTTTGTCATAGAAGTAGGAGCCCACCACATATATGATGATACCGGGTTTTGTCACAATTATCGTCATAGAAGTGTCATATGTATGACAGAAAAAAAATCGTTCGGCCCAAAATGTCACGGATGTGTCTTTTTTTTGTAGTGTTGGGCTTAGATGGAGCAGCCCTAGACTTGATAGCATCCCCCATAAGCTTCTGGGTCTTTGCAGGAGGTGGAACAGGCTCTTCCTCCTCCTCTTCTTTAGAATCCCTGGCCATAGAAGGCTTGCCAATGGCTCTGGACATAGTCTTCTTGACCCTTTCCTTTCTTTTCTTTCCTCCAGCAGCCTCTTCTTCTCTTGGTTCAAGAGAGAACTCCATAGTTTCCTGAGTGGAGGCTCTGGCTTTGACATGGGAATTCTCTTGGCAAAAGCTTTCTTCCTCATGCCAGGCCTGGTGGAGGCAGCAGTACCAAATTCTTTCTTAACAACTTTCTTCTTTGAGATTACTTCCTCAACTTCAAATCCTCACCCTCTGAGTCCGAGGTTTTATTCTTCCTTTGCCTCACTGTGGCCTTAGGAAGATTGCTTGGAGTACTTCTGGTACCTTCATCATAGCTGCTATTGGAGGGACTAGTGCCCTCACTAAGATTTGCATGCTCCTCTGACCTGTTCTGACTATCACTATTGTTTGACATCTCTGAAACTGCCCCTGTGAATAGATACGAATAAGTAGAGTAGATGAGCATCACAAAGCACAGCTATTTTGGCAAAATGTAATCACAAAACCTTAATTCTAATTTTCTACAGAAAGCATTTCGGAGCTACCGATTTGCCCAACTCGGTGACACCGAAGCAGCTGCAAAGTCTAAACATGCTATTTCGGTCAGACCGAGATGCAGTTCGGTGACTCCGAGATGTTAGGGTTTCACAAAGTTAGTGGTTTTGGTCACATGATTCATACACTTTGGTCAGACCGAGTAGTACATGTGCAATGGCCTGAGCCAAATCGGTGAGACCAAGACTTTCAGATCGGTCAGTCCGAGATGAATTCGGCAAAAACCTAACCCTAAGTTTTTGCATCAAATCTAATCTAAAGGAAGTTTTAGGTGGATAGATTAATCTCAATCATGGCAAGAAACTTGGCATTGATCTTTGTGCAAGAATCGGAGTTAAAGATAGCACAAAGAGATCGAGTATGTACCCTAACTTGGCGATGAACTCGATACGACGACAACTGCGGTGGAGATTTCCGTTGACGGCGGCAGAGACCAGCAGCAGGAGGTCACTGGTGACAAGGAGATGATCCGGAGACCAGGAAGGGTGGCAGAGCTGGGTAGGCGCGGTTGAAAGTTTGAAGAAATTTCCAAAGTCCAGCCCGCGGAGTATATATACCCAGTCACTGTCGGTGTGACCGAGTGGAACGACTCGGTGGCACCGAGAAGCAAAACTGTGAGCAGTTACTGCAACTCGGTGTGACCGAACTGTTCTAATCGATTGCACCGAGGTGAAAACCTAGATCAACCAAATGATTTTGGTGAGGCTGAGTATGGTGTATCGGTCTGACCGAGATGCATTAAGAGATTTTGGAAGTTTAAGCCCTTGACGGATCGGTGGCTCCAAGTGCTCCTCACCCAGAGGGTCCGAATTCAACTTGTTCAAACTTTGTGATGTAGCAAGAATAGAGTTTGAGACGAGAAAAGCATAGATAGCTAAAGGGAGTACTTAGGCATTCTTTTCCATCCATTTGGCAAAAAGAAAGACCAAACAATCAGAGCAACAAATGGATGTCCTTGAATGGAGAAAATTATGCAACCAACATGCTCACACAATAAGATAGCAAATGTCATATGTGGCAAAGCATGCACAGACACTCTAGCATCTATCAAGCAATTGGCGATGACTAGGTCGTCTATATATGAGTATGTTGACTTAGGAGTCAAATGAGAACATTTGATCGTAGGTCATACTCATCGTTTAAGCACAAGTGGGATTACCACTTTTACATAAAGCATTGTTGTGTTCACACCATTAGAGTTGCTTTAGCTCAATTCTTAGAGTAAATGTGATGCCCTCGATTCAATCGTACACTAATCATACACGCAAATGTGTATGATCAGTATCAAGGACTCACGTGAAGACATAACAACACAACTCTAGACACAAATTAAAAATAATACAGGCTTTATATTACAAGCCAGGGGCCTCGAGGGATCGAATACATAAGCTTGATACAAACGAGTCAGCAGAAGCAACAATATCTGAGTATAGGTATAAGTTAAACAAGTATGCCTTAAGAAGGCTAGCACAAAAGCAACAACGATAAAAAAGGCAAGGCCTCCTGCCTGGGAGCCTCCTAACTACTCCTGGTCGTCGGCGTCCGTTACGTAGTAGTATGCACCCTCGGGGTAGTAGTAGTCGTCAGCGGTGGCGTCTGGATCCTGGGCTCCACCATCTGGTTGCAGCATCCGAGAAGAATGGAAAGAGGTGGAAAAAGAGAAGCAAAGAAACTGTGAGTACTCATCCAAAGTACTCGCAAGCAAGGTTCTACACTACATATCAATGAAATGGGTAGTATGTGTGGACTGAACTGCAGAATGCCAGAAGAGAAGGGGAAAGCCTAGCCTATCAAAGACTAGAATCTTCAAGCTGCTCCAAGCATCTTGCAGCAATCAGAAGAGTATAGAATAGCAGTTTATATTTAACAAACATGTTGTAGAAATAACGCCCAGAGATCCTTCCTCGACTCCCTGCGGGAAAGCAAGCTCAGAGCTGCATATCCATTACATGCCTCAGCATTCAGTATCCAGTTCTAGTTGTATCGATCAGGATACAACTCCGAGCGTTCATTACTGTGGACCCGGCTATTCGAATAGATCAATCTTCCCTACAGGGGTGCACCAACTTACCCAACACGCTCGATCAACTCCGGCTGGACACACCATAAGGTCATGAACGCCCTCGGCCGATCAACACACCGCAGTCCAACCTAGGCTTATTAGAGAGGCCAGCACATCGGTCTACATCCTAAGAGTGCAGGGGTCTTGGGACATCGCGCTTTGCACTCCTGCATGTGGCGTATGCGGGCGGTAAGCAGACCTAGCGCCCCTTATACAAGGAGAGGCGTTCCAGTCCAACCCGGCATGCGCCGCTAAGTCGCTGACGTCCGTTGAGCTTTCGGCTGATACATACGACGCAGAGTGCCCATACTTATTCCCGCGTGGTGGTTAGTGCGAAAAAGTCCAGAGGCCTACTCGGATCAAATATCCAAACTGTTAGTGAATGAGGAGCGTGTGGTAACGAGCAAAGACTCACGATCGATGTGACCTCGTCACCCTGTCCCGTGGTCTTGCGGCAAGGGCTAAGAATGCCCGGCTACGCCACATAGATATCTCGCGGGCACCTTCCAGGTCAACCCGACTCCACATCACTCACAAATATGTCATGCGGGTACCCCTCAGGGCCGACCCGACTTTAGTATCATGGTTATGTGGTAAATCCATAGTAACCGTGTGTCCAAAACACCAAGGGGGAACCCTGAGGAATCACCCTCGATGGAATTCCACCTGATGTAATCGTCAAGGTGAACCTAGGAAGAATCACCCTCGAGGTCCACTCTTGAGGAGTTGCACGACGGCGTAGTTAGTAGGAGTGGTGAAGGAGGAATCACCCTCGATGACCACAACCGATGAACTAACCTACAAGGTTGACATCAGAAGTGCTGATGAGGTATCACCCTCGACACTCGATAGTAACCCAGTAGTGTCGTACAACAAAGGGGGGTGATGTGCGGTGTCGGGGCCTGGTGGTCCATCTCGTTGTCCGAGTCTTCTGAAGGTCCAATAAGGTAGTAGGGATAAGGTGGAGTCTCTGATGGGTCTCTAACCAGCCTATACTAAGCATCTTAGAATAAGGAGGTAAGGTATAAAAGCAGGTAACAAAAATAGGATATGCATCAGAATAGCATCATACAAAGCGGTAGCAGTTCTAATGCAAACAAGAGAGGGAAAGAAATGGGTGATATCGGAATGAACAAGGGGGTTTGCTTGCCTGGAAGCTCTGCAGCAAGGGTCTGGTCGTCAACTATGTAGTCATACTCCGGAGCTGCATCAGCCTCGGGGACTACATCGGTGTCGGGGTCTAACGAGAGAGAAGAGGGGGAGGAAACATATAAATACACAGCAAATATATGAAACACAGAGCATGCTATGCTACGGTGCAGTGCAGGGTTGCCTAAAGATATGTCTAAGTCATTTTAGGTATTCTAGGATTAAAGTTGGATTTATTAACCAGTATATATGCACTATTCATCTACCGAAAACAGGCTAAAAGTTGTGGGTTCACCTCCATAGAGGATCCCGACATGGAAACAGATGGCATCGATGGCTTTGTCCCGTCGATATGATCAACTTTCATGTATAAAGTTTTTCGATTTAAGCTACGGTTTAATTTCTACAATTTTTCAAAGTTTTAAACATATTCTAAAATTCCTGGAATTAACTTAAATTCAAAAATTAAACAGTAATTACTATTTACACCCACTGTGAGCTAGCCACATTGGATGACAGACGGGGCCCAGGGGGTCCAGTTGACCCAGTCAACATTCCAGTCAATAGTCAACTCTTTGACTATTGACTGGTCAAAACTGCAGATGGGGCCCAGGTGTCATTCACACATATACAACATTTCTTTTTTTAGTGGGTAATTAGAGAGGGGGGTTAGAGCTAAGGGGGATTAGTGGGGGATTAGCCCCTAATTAGAACAGGGGGGCACTAGGCAGTGGCCGAGACGGCCACGGCTGGGCTTCCCCTGGCCGGCACGCACGCGGGAGTTGGAACCCAGCGTGACTGGCGGTGAGCAGCGGCGGGGGCGCCGGCAGGTGGATGCAGGTGCGGGAAGCGGCCGCCGGCGCGGCCGAGCAAGTGACACAGGCAGGGCGGCTGGAGACGGGCTCGGCGACGCGTAGCTCTGAGGCCACGACGGGGCGGCGGGCGGCTGTAGCCGCAGTACGAAGCAACGAGAGGCAATGGTGATGCCGAGCGGGGATAGGGCCCAGGCGGCGGCTATTGGCGAGCAGACCAGGGGCGCGCGAGCAGGGCACAGAAGGTAGCGGGGGGAGGGGACACGACCAGGAGTGGTGGGGCACGAACGGGGCAGCCGGGGCCGCGGGTAGGGGAGCCCAAGGCGCGCAGGGACGAGGCAGGGGCACGGTGAGCACGAGGGGCTGCGGCGAGTGGCGGTGCAGGAGGCGGCAACGGCGAGGCGGGCAGGGGCACCTAGCTGCGGGGCGCGCACGCTGTTTAAGGTGAGGCCAAACAGGGGCAGCGAGAGGCCGGAGCGTGAGCCGGGTGCAGCGAGCATGGGGCTCCGGCCGCGATCACGGAGAAATTCAGCCTTGGCTGCCACGGGACGTCGCGGATAGGCGCCTACTGGGACTAAACGAGGGAAGGGGAAGACGGGATCACAAAGGAGCTCACAACGAATCTGCAGGGGAGGGCAACGGACTCGTGGTGGGTCGCCAGTGCTGGAAACGACGGCGCACGGCATTGGGTCCAGAGGTTGAGGATGACCTCAAATGGGGCACTGCGGCGGCGCTGAGCTCTAACTGGGCGAGGTAGTCGATGTAGGCGAGGAAGAGAGAGCTCCTGGACGCTCTGGTGAAGCCCGGGGTGTGCTACGTCTTGAGCTTGCGTTGGTTTTCCTTGAAGAGGAAAGGGCGATGCAGCAATAATAACATAAGTATTTCCCTCAGTTTTTGAGAACTAAGGTATCAATCCAGTAGGAGGCTCCTCAAAAGTCCCACGCACCTACACAAACAAACCAAGAACTCGCAACCAACGCAATAAAGGGGTTCTCAATCCCTTCACGGCCACTTGCGAAAGTGAGATCTGATAGAGATAGTATGGTAAGATAAATATATTTTTGGTATTTAATAATATAGATGCAAAATGTAAAGATGCAAATAAAAGTAGATTGGAAGCAAATATGATAAGAGATAGACCCGGGGGCCATAGGTTTCACTAGAGGCTTCTCTCAAGATAGCATAAGTATTACGGTGGGTGAACAAATTACTGTCGAGCAATTGATAGAAAAGTGAATAATTATGAGATTATCTAGGCATGAACATGTATATAGGCATCACGTTCGCAACAAGTAGACCGACTCCAGCCTACATCTACTACTATTACTCCACACATCCACCGAATCCTGCCTGCATCTAGAGTATTAAGTTCATAAGAACAGAGTAACGCTTTAAGCAAGATGACGTGATGTAGAAGGATAAACTCAAGCAATATGATATAAGCCCCATCTTGTTATCCTCAATGGCAACAATACAATACGTGCCTTGCAACCCTTTCTGTCACTGGGTAAGGACACCGCAAGATTGAACCCAAAGCTAAGCACTTCTCCCATGGCAAGAAAGATCAATCTAGTAGGCCAAACCAAACTGATAATTTGAAGAGACTTACAAAGATAACTCAATCATACATAAAAGAATTCAGAGAAGATTCAAATATTATTCATAGATAAACTTGATCATAAACCCACAATTCATCGGATCTCGACAAACACACCGCAAAAAGAGATTACATCAAATAGATCTCCACAAGAGAGGGGGAGAACATTGTATTGAGATCCAAAAAGAGAGAAGAAGCCATCTAGCTAATAACTATGGACCCGTAGGTATGTGGTAAACTACTCACAACTCATCGGAGGGGCAAGGATGTTGATGTAGAAGCCCTCCGTGATCGATTCCCCCTCCAGCAGAACATCGGCGAAGGCTCCAAGATGGGATCTCGCGGATACAGAAGGTTACGGTGGTGGAAATTTTGTTTCGGGTGCTCCCTGGATGTTTTTGGGGTACGTAGGCTTATATAGGAGGAAGAAGTACGTCAGTGGACGCCCGAGGGGCCCACGAGACAGGGGGCGTGCCCTATAGGGGGGGGGGGCGCCCTCCTATCTCGTGGAGTCCTCGGCTGCTTCTTGACTTGCACTCCAAGTCCTCTGGATCACGTTCGTTCCAAAAATCACGCTCCCGAAGGTTTCATTCTGTTTGGACTCCGTTTGATATTCCTTTTCTTCGAAATACTAAAATAGGCAAAAAAACAGCAATACGGGCTGGGCCTCCAGTTAGTAGGTTAGTCCCAAAAATGATATAAATGTGTAAAATAAAGCCCATAAGCATCCAAAAGGGGTAATATAATAGCATGGAACAATCAAAAATTATAGATACATTGGAGACGTATCAAGCATCCCCAAGCTTAATTCCTGCTCGTCCTCGAGTAGGTAAATGATAAAAAGAGAATTTTTGATGTGGAATGCTACCTAGCATAATTCTCAATGTAATTTTCTTTATTGTGGCATGAATGTTCAGATCCAAATGATTCAAAATAAAAGTTCATATTGATAAAAGAAATAGTAACACTTCAAGCATACTAATCAAAGTAATCATGTCTTCTCAAAATAACATGGCAAAAGGAAGTTCATCCCTACAAAATCATATAGTTAGGCTATGCTTCATTTTTGTCACACAAAGATGTTCCCAACTTCTATACCCCCGATGACAAGCCAAGCAATTGTTTCATACTTAAGTAATCTCAAACTTTTTCAACCTTCACGCAATACATGAGCGTGAGCCATGGATATAGCACTATGGGTGGAATAGAATATGATGATGGGGATTGTGTGGAGAAGACAAAAGGAAAGTCTCACATTGACGAGGATAATCAACGGGCTATGGAGATGCCCATCAATTGATGTCAACATGAGGAGTAGGGATTGCCATGCAATGGATGCACTAGTGTTATAAATTAATGCTCATCAAAAGAAAACTAGTGGGTGTGCATCCAACTTGCTTGCTCACGAAGACCTAGGGCATTTGACGAAGCCCATCGTAGGAATATACAAGACAATTTCTATAATGAAAAATTCCCACTAGTATGAAAAAGACAGCTTATGAGACTCACTATATGAAAAACATGGTGCTACTTTGAAGCACAATATATGAGACTCACTACATGAAGAACAAGGTGCTACTTTGAAGCACAAGTGTGGAAAAAGAGATAGTAACATTGCCCTTTTTATTTATTTTCTTTTTCTTTTTTTTTCTTTTTTTCTTTTTTTGGGCCTTTCCTTTTTTTTTCTTTTGGCCTTTCTCCCTTATTTTTTCTTTGGTCAATGCTCTAATAATGATGATCATCACACTTCTATTGATTACAACATATGAATTACAACTCGAAACTAGAACAAGATATGACTCTATATGAATGCCTCCGGTAGTGTACCGGGATGGTGCAATGAATCAAGAGTGACATGTATGAAGAATAATGCATGGTGGCTTTGCCACAAATACGATGTCAACTACATGATCATGCAATGGCAATATGACAAAAGTAATGTATGTCATGATGATGATAAACGGAACGGTGGAAAGTTGCATGGCAATATATCTCGAAATGGCTATGGAAATGACATAATAGGTAGGTATGGTGGCTTTTTTGAGGAAGATATAAGGAGGTTTATGTGTGATAGAGCGTATCGTATCACGGGGTTTGGATGCACCGGCAAAGTTTGCACCAACTCTCAAGGTGAGAAAGGGCAATGCACGGTACCAAGAGGCTAGCAATGGCGAAAAGGAAAAAGTGCGTATAATCCATGGACTCAAACATTATTCAAAAGAACTCATATACTTATTGCAAAAATTTAGAAGTCATCAAAAATCAAGCACTACGTGCATGCTCCTAGGGGGATAGATTGGTAGGAAAAGACCATCGCTCGTCCTCGTCCGCCACTCATAAGGATGCACAAGCCAGGTACACTTCATGTTTCAAATTTGTTACACAACTTTAACCATACGTGCATGCTATGGGACTTGCTAACTTCAACACAAGAATTATTTAAATTCATAATCACCCAACTAGCATGACTTTAATATCACTACCTCCATATCTCAAAACAATTATCAAGTATCAAATTGATCAAAGCATCCAATTCACTTCCTATGATAGTTTTTATTATACCCAACTTGGATGCCTACCATTCTAGGACCAATTTTATAACCATAGCAAATACCATGCTGTTCTAAAAGACTCTCAAAAAGATATAAGTGAAGCATGAGAGACTAGCAATTTCTACAAAATAAATCACCACCGTGCTCTAAAAGATATAAGTGAAGCACTAGAGCAAAAACTATCAAGCTCAAAAAGATATAAGTGAAGCACATAGAGTATTCTAGCAAATTCTAATCGAATAGGCTTCTCCCAAAAGGTGTGTACAGCAAGGATGATTGTGGTAAACTAAAAATCAAAGACTAATATAATACACGATGCTCCAAGCAAAACACATATCATGTGGCGAATAAAAATATAGCTCCAAGTAAAGTTACCAATGAACGAAGACGAAAGAGGGGATGCCTTCCCGGGGCATCCCCAAGCTTAGGATTTTGGCTATTCTTGAATATCTTTGGGTTCCTTGGGCATACCCAAGCTTAGGCTCTTGCCACTCCTTATTCCATAGTCCATAAAAGCTTTACCCAAAACTTGAAAACTTCACAACACAAAACTCAACAGGAAATCTTATAAGCTCCGTTAGTGAAAGAAAACAAAACCACCACA
The DNA here is from genome assembly GCF_002162155.2 of Triticum dicoccoides. Classification (NCBI taxonomy): domain Eukaryota; kingdom Viridiplantae; phylum Streptophyta; class Magnoliopsida; order Poales; family Poaceae; genus Triticum; species Triticum dicoccoides. The sequence goes on along the minus strand of NC_041381.1, from coordinate 372,317,444 downwards.
TAAGGTACTGTAATGAACTCATTCTTTATTTATTTTGGTGTTAAACCTACTGTATTCCAACTTCTCTATGGTTTATAAACTATTTTACTAGCCATAGCTGCATCAAAATAAGCAAACAACACACGAAAAACAGAATATGTCAAAAACAGAATAGTCTGTAGCAATCTGTAACTAACACAAACTTCTGGAACTCTAAAATCCTACCAAAATAGGACGTACTGGACAATTTGTTTATTGATCAGCAGCAAAACGAATCAATGCAAAGGCATGTTTCTGTGATTTATTGAATTTTTTCTCGTGAGCGCAAAGTTTCTGTTTTTCAGCAGAATCAAATCAACTATCATCATAGTTTATCCTATAGGTTCTACTTGGCACAAACACTAATTAAAAGATAAAAACACATATAAACAGAAAGTAGATGCAAAATTTATTACTAAACAGGAACAAAAACAAAAAAAGAAAGAAAATTGGGTTGCCTCCCAACTAGCGCTATCGTTTAACGCCCCTAGCTAGGCATAAAAGCGAAGATATATGTAAGTAGTGCCATCTTTGCCACTAAATTCATAAGTAGCCCGCATGATAGATTCATAAGGTAATTTGACTTTCTTTCTTGGAAAGTGCTCCATGCCTTTTTTTAATGGAAATTGGAATCTGATATTCCCTTCCTTCATATCAATAATCGCGCCAATCGTTCTAAGGAAAGGTCTACCAAGAATAATAGGGCAAGAAAGATTGCAATCTATATCAAGAACGATAAAATCCACGGGCACCAAATTTCTATTTGCAACAATGAGAACATCATTGATCCTTCCCATTGGCTTTTTAATGGTGGAATCCGCAAGGTGCAAATTTAAAGAGCAATCATCAAGATCATGGAAACCTAGAATATCACATAAAGTTTTCGGAATCATGGAAACACTAGCACCCAAATCACACAAAGCAAGACACTCATGATCTTTAATTCTAATCTTTATAGTAGGTTCATACTCATCATTAAGTTTTCTAGGTATAGAAACTTCCAAATTAAGTTTTTCATCATAAGATTGCAACAAGGCATCAATGATATGTTTGGTAAAAGCTTTATTTTCACTATAAGCATGAGGAGAATTAACAACGGATTGCAACAAGGAAATACAACCTTCTAACGAACAATTATCATAATCAAATTCCTTGAAGTCTGAGATAGTGGGTTCAATGCTATTTAAAGTCATGACCTCTCCAATCCCACTTTTACCAAATTTAGCATCAAGATCTAAAAACTCTGAATTTTTGGGACGCCTTCTAGGTAAAGTTGACTCATCATCAGTCCCATAATTATCAAGATTCATATTGCAAAACAAAGATCTAATAGGATACACATCAATAACTTTAAGATCTTCATCATTATTTTCATGGAAACTAGAAGAACACGCTTTTATAAAGCTATCATTTTTAGCACGCAATCAAGCGATTCTTTCCTTACACTCATCAATGGAAATTCTCATTGCTTAGAGAGACTCATTGATATCATGCTTAGGAGAAGAAGATCTAATTTTAAGAGAATCAACATCAAGCGAAAGTCTATCAATGTTCCTAGCCAAATAATCAACTTTGAGCAATTTTTCTTCAAGCAAAGCATTAAAATTCTTTTGAGAAATCATAAATTCTTTCACACTATTCTCAAAATCAGACGGCATCTTATTGAAATTACCATAATAATTATTGTAGGAATTTCCATAATTATTAGAGGAATTACTAGGGAACGGTCTAGCATTAAAGTTTCCTCTATAAACATTGTTTCCAAAACTATTCCTACCAACAAAATTCACATCCATAGATTCATTATTACTCTCAATCAAAGTAGACAAAGGCATATCATTGGGATCAAGAGGAGTATTTTTAGTAGAAAACAACTTCATAAGTTCATCCATCTTTCCACTCAAAACATTGATTTCTTCTATAGCATGCACTTTTTTACTAGAAGATCTTTCGGTGTGCCATTGAGAATAATTAGCCATAATATTACCAAGAAGTTTTGTAGCATATCCTAACGTGATTTCCATAAACGTGCCTCCTGTGGCTGAATCTAAGAGATTTCTAGAAGCAAAGTTCAAACCGGCATAAATTTTTTGTATGATCATCCATAAATTCAAACCATGAGTCGGGAAATTGCGAAGCATCAATTTCATTCTTTCCCAAGATTGGGCAACATGCTCATGATAAAGTTGTTTAAAATTCACAGTATCGTTCCTAAGAGTGATAATCTTAGCAGGAGGAAAATACTTAGAGATAAAAGCATATTTGCACTTGTTCCAAGAATCAATACTATTTTAGGCAAAGACGAAAACCAAATTTTAGCACGATCTCTAAGTGAAAACGGAAATAACTTCAATTTGACAATATTGTTATCCGTATCTTTCTTCTTTTGCATATCACACAAATCAACAAAATTGTTTAGATGAGTAGCGGCATCTTCACTAGGAAGGCCGGCAAATTGATCTTTCATAACAAGATTCAGCAAAGCAGTATTGATTTCACAAGACTCGACATCATTAAGAGGAGCAATTGGAGTACTAAGGAAATCATTATTATTGGTATTCGAGAAATCACACAATTTGGTACTATCTTGCGCCATGGCAACAAGTAATCCAACACACAAGCAAACAGAAAAAGGCAAGCGAAAAGAGAGGAGGAGATTGGGAAAGAGAGAGCGAATAAAATGGCAAGGGTGAAGTGGGGGAGAGGAAATATGATAAGAGATAGACCCGGGGGCCATAGGTTTCACTAGAGGCTTCTCTCTACATAGCATAAGTATTATGGTGGGTGAACAAATTACTGTCGAGCAATTGATAGAAAAGCGAATAATTATGAGATTATCTAGGCATGATCATGTATATAGGCATCACGTCCGCAACAAGTAGACCGACTCCTGCCTGTACCTACTACTATTACTCCACACATCGACCGACTCCTACCTGCATCTAGAGTATTAAGTTCATAAGAACAGAGTAACGCTTTAAGCAAGATGACATGATGTAGAGGGATAAACTCAAGCAATATGATATAAGCCCCATCTTGTTATCCTCGATGGCAACACTACAATACGTGCCTTGCAACCCTTTCTGTCACTGGGTAAGGACACCGCAAGATTGAACCCAAAGCTAAGCACTTCTCCCATGGCAAGAAAGATCAATCTAGTAGGCCAAACCAAACTGATAATTCGAAGAGACCTGCAAATATAACTCAATCATACATAAAAGAATTCAGAGAAGATTCAATAATTATTCATAGATAAACTTGATCATAAACCCACAATTCATCGGATCTCGACAAACACACCGCAAAAAGAGATTACATCAAATAGATCTCCACAAGAGAGGGGGAGAACATTGTATTGAGATCCAAAAAGAGAGAATAAGCCATCTAGCTAATAACTATGGACCCGTAGGTATGTGGTAAACTACTCACAACTCATCGGAGGGGCAAGGATGTTGATGTAGAAGCCCTCCGTGATCGATTCCCCCTCCAGCAGAACATCGGTGAAGGCTCCAAGATGGGATCTCGCGGATACAGAAGGTTACGGTGGTGGAAATTTTGTTTCGGGTGCTCCCTGGATGTTTTCGGGGTACATAGGCTTATATAGGAGGAAGAAGTACGTCGGTGGACGCCCGAGGGGCCCACGAGACAGGGGGTGCGCCCTATAGGGGGGGCACCCTCCTATCTCGTGGAGTCCTCGGCTGCTTCTTGACTTGCACTCCAAGTCCTCTAGATCACGTTCGTTCCAAAAATCACGCTCCCGAAGGTTTCATTCCGTTTGGACTCCGTTTGATATTCCTTTTCTTCGAAATACTGAAATAGGCAAAAAAACAGCAATACGGGCTGGGCCTCCGGTTAGTAGGTTAGTCCCAAAAATGATATAAATGTGTAAAATAAAGCCCATAAACATCCAAAAGGGGTAATATAATAGCATGGAACAATCAAAAATTATAGATACGTTGGAGACGTATCAGGGTGGTGCCGGAGCGTGCTGATAGTGGTGGCGCTACGAGCTCCCCGCTCAGGTGCGGCAGATCTGGAGGGGAGAGGAGCGACAAGAAGGGGGGTTCTGGGTGTGCTCGGGTTTGGGGGGCACAGGGATGCCTTTAAGGCATCGGGGAGGTCGGGGATGGCGGCACACACGTCCTGGCGCGGTCATGGCCGGCTGATGGCCGCCACACCCTCCCCTGTCCTCTATAGCGTGAGGAGGGGATGGGCGTGGTGGTTGGGCTGGCCTGTTTGCTAGACGGGCCATAGTGCCCAGTAGAATAGGCCTTTTGCCTTTTTCTTTTTGCTTTATTTATTTCTTTACTACCTTGCATTTTATTTGATCTACTAAAAGATTTTTTTTATACAAAACTTGGCACAAAAATACAAGGCAATAACCTGGGTTGGTACAAAAAGTTTCAAAGCATTTTGGAGTGTCCAACTATTTTTAGAAATTGAAAAGCTCAAATAATTGGCTGATGGTCCACTGAATAAAATTTCCAGGAGCACCGTGGGAATCCAAAAGAGGTTGGTTCCAACATGACAGTTACTTAGTGATTATTTGCAACATTATGAACATTCTAGTTTTGACATTTGAAATTTTTTATAGTTTGACTTGATTTTAAATTAGAATTTGAACGGGGTTTGAATCAACGCAAGTTTATCAACAGTAACCATGGTGACGTGGCCTCATTAGTAGAGGGTTACTGTAGCTTAATTATCTGGGCGTCACAATTCTCCTCCACTACAAGAAATCTTGTCCCGAGATTTAAGGGGTGGAGTAAGGGGGAAATACTCGGGAAGGACGGAGCTCAATCACAAGATATGTACCTGGGGGCTATCTCAATGAACGTGGCATAGAGGCATCTCTCAAGTTGAAATCCATGGAGGACATCAAGAGCAAATTAAGTAGGTGCAATAAGAAGTTTCAAGCGGATTTGTAATCGTTGGTTGCCTGGAACATAGTGAGAAAGGGATCCAGAGCAACGAGAATAATATAGCATCGTATACCAAAATAGATCTGTAGGAAGGTGGTTCGTGAATTACCTATGAAGCCACGCATGAGGAATAACTTTGGAAACAGGGGAGTACACGAGAGTCGGGTTTCGATCCTGTGGAACTGTGGGCTATGGGCCCACCATGTGGGTTAAAAGTAGGAAGGGCGCCGACATCTTGTACAGTCATGATAGCAAGGCATGTCATAGGATAGCATGTCAGTTATGTTGGCAACAACGTTGGTACCAAGGACGAGGGACGAAGAGAAACATTTTTCCGATCGTTAAGATGAGGCGGACCAATAGGCAAAGTTCTCGTCCATCGGTGGTTACCGGAATGTCATCAATAGTAGTAACAGGGTCTTACTGACAAAGTTGCACACCGCGGTATTTATATAAGCAGGGAAATATTACTGCTCATATATATATATAGATCACAAGAAATGTTAAACAAAAGAATGAAAAGGAAAATATGATTAGTATATTAATCAAACCAATAGAAAGGAAGATGTGTTTAAACCCGAGTATCAAGAGTATACCTTTCCCAAGAACAAGCAGAGGATGATATCCATGACAACATAGTAAGTAGATTACCATTTAGGTAAGGGAATTCATGACGTTACCCATACAAAAGTGTTTTGATAAGTGATCATGAAACCTTTAGCATTGCGCCTCCAATGTTCTTAATGATGTTCGGAGAACCACAGTCATATTTCGGCATAGTATTGACATGGTCATCGGGTAAAGGTCCGTCTTTGGATACACAAAGGATCCATCGGAAACAACTTATAAAATAAGTCATACAATTTCAGGAAGGAAAGATGACGATGTGGTCGATGGGTTCAGCTGCAATCCATCGACATGTAAAAAAGGATGTATTTCCATTATATGAACAAGTTTGTGTTGGGGGGAAGGCAAGAATGTGGTCGATGATAATACAAATCATTGAGGGAAAAGGCTGGTATTTCTCATCATGAATTCAATTGATATCCTGGAAGAGCTCAGAATGTTGATGATGATCATGACACATTTGTTGAGAGATTTCATGAAGATGTAATCGATCAGCGATGACATCAAGTCAAACGAATGAAGACGTGAAAGGTTATTGGAACCACGGGTACTGTCGTGGGAGTGAGTCTGACAGTAAGAGTAGGGGGTACATAGGAGGAGGCAAGGTCCTAGCTACGGTGAGGTCGTACATGCAAGTTTACGAGTTCAGGCCCCTCTCGGAGGAGGTAACAGCCCTACGTCTTGGTTCCGGAGGCTTATCGACTGGATTATGCGTGGAAGTTACACGGGTGCGAACCCTTGTGCATAAGGAGGGGGACAGCTTATATAGAGTGCGTCGGGCCCCTCGCAGCCCTCAGTTACACATGGTTCAATGTGAGTTAAGTCAGGGGCTTACTGGTAACGCCAGCTATTAATGATCTTTATGACTACGGAGTGAACGCCTGACCGTTGCCATCCTGGGGTGGCTTTAGATCTTCTGTACTCTGAGTGATTATTCGTGCGGTCGAGTGGAATTGGGATATCTGAGTGGAATCTTCCATCGACTGGATTACACTTCAGGGTGATTTCAGTCGGTATCTTTTGTAGAACTTCATATGTCTTTGATTTTAGTGAAGTGTCCTTGGGTAGGGTGTCTAGGTCAGGCCTAAGACCCTACCCTAGGTACATGTCATCGTCATTAGCCCTCGAATGGATTGAGGTCCGAGTGAAGAAGGGTTGAAATTGATTCCGACTCGATTCAATGCTTCAGAGGCATTTCGTCAAGGTCTTGAAAGCATACTGGTACTTTAACCCTGCATCAGTCGCCTCGATCGATTCTTGCTCCTCAGATCACCGAGTGAACTATGCTGCAAATCTTTTAGTGAATTGGAACGTGATATCTTTGGTGTGGTTGATTCCTCTGTGGTTCCCGGATCTCATGGGATTGAAAATTTTGGACAAGCGCACGGGGCATGGTGTGGCGTAGTAAGCGGAGCGAGTAAATAGGGGCTCCTCGATCTTTGCACCATCTTTTTCGCCATGTATCGAGCCAGCGCCTGTTATAGGATGAGATAGGATCGCCCAAGCCCACCGGTCAGCTACTTGGAAGAGGGACCATAAAATGCATTGTTGCTGATGCGAGGTACTGTGCATTCCATTCGTTCCCCTTTCTCTCTTCTTATCCGCCTCGCTTCTCCCTGCTCTCCACGCCTCCGTTGGACCCTCTCAAGCTTCGCCGCCATGGTGAAGGACAAGACCGCGGCCCTGGAGCATGCGAAGAAGGTGACAACGATGGCGAAAGGCAAGAAGACAGTGAGGGGGTCGACGTCACGGTCGGGTATGCCGCCTGGTTGGATCCAGGGGGACTGGATCCGTTCCACCGTTGTGAAGGAAGATCCGGAGAACCTCGCCGCCGACGGCCTGATTGCCCATGGGTCCTGGAGGCTGTCAGAGGGAGAATCCGAGCCCCAGCCGCGCGAGGGGGAGTGCATACTTCTCACCACCCATGTCAAGCGAGGTTTCTCTCTGCCCCCGCACCCATTCTTTTGGGGCTTTTTGAATTTCTTCGGTGCTCAGATCCACCACTTTCCTCCCAACACGATCTCGTATCTTGCAGCGGTCATCTCAATGTGCGAAAACTTCCTGGGGTGCCAGCCACACTGGGGTCTGTTCAAACACATATTCACCTGTCGTTCTCAGACGGTGAAGAAAGCTAACACAGATGATGAAAAGACGCACGTGATCCAGATGTGCGGGGTGTTAGCGATCTAAATGAGAGGTATGAGTTCTTTTCCCCCCATGACCTTTCCCGAGTCAGTCAAAGGATGACAGTCGACTTGGTTCTACTGCAAGGACATTCCGACTCCCGGTTAGTCAACTAGCCTTCCCCCTTTCACTATGGAGAGACTCCGTCAACCTTCTTCACTGATTGTGACCGCGGAGGAGAGGGGCGAGGTGTCCATGTTAGTCGACGCAGTCATTGCATTTGTCCAGGGGGCTGTGACCGACATGGATCTGCTGGAGTTGTTTCTTAGTCGACGCATTCAACCTCTCCAAGCTCGTGACCACCCAATGTGGATGTACTCGGGCGTCGGTGACACCGCTCGGGTCCACCCGAAGGAGGTCGCCGAGGAGATGGTGGCTCAGTGGTTGTGAAGCATCACTAGTAACAAGGACAACCCGCGTGGAGCCAGGAGGATTTTGCCATTCGCCGCTGACAATGCTCCAGACGAGGTCAAGCTCGATTTACCGAGTGTTCTTTTAATATGCGATTGTTCTTGAATCTGACTGACATTTGTAACTTGTGTCTTGTAGATTTTCACCAAGATGTACTCAATGCCGAATGGGGAGCAGCACCATGAGGGAGTAGGGAGTGATGATGAAAGTGTCGATTGGCAATATGCAGATGACAGAGAAGGGAATAGCGAGGATTCCGGCAGCAGCGAGGAAGTCCACTCGCCGCCCCGCTCTGAACGGTGTTCCAAACAGTCGCAGGACCCTGCAGGGGGACAAGGTAAAGCAGTTCCACCGAGTGCAAAGATTCCGAAGCGCACTCGAACTTCAACTCTAGAACCAACGGAGAAGGCCGCGAGGCAGGTCAAAGTTGCTCCACTAAAACCTCGGAAGGCTCTGCCCAGGATCAAAGTGGTCGTGTCCATTGCTTCAGCGTAAGTGTTTCTTTCCCTTGTCTTTCGTTACCACTGTGAACTTTTATACTTGTTTTGATCGAGTGAAATTTCGTTATTTCAGTGCTGCTACTTCTGCAACATGTATGGCAATTGACGAGGAGCGGGGTGATGTGGAGACCGTAGACGCGTCCACTTCTTGGGCAGGTAAGATTCTACAGTTATGCTTCTACTCTGTCAACTGCTTTGATGGGCGACTAAAGTCTTACTGTCGAGTGTTTTGCAGTGCCGACAAATGTTATCCAGCTTCCAGATGATGATGATGATGATGAGGAGGAGGAGGAGGAGGAGGAGGAAGTACCTCAAAGGAGCACAGGGAGAAGAGGCAGAGCTTTGAGTAGGAGGGTACTTGCCAGCAAAGCGCCTCGCCCGGCATCTGAGCCTGTAGTTCAACAATTTGATGATCCAGTACGGGCCACTATCTCTTTTGCTGATCCTCTGTCTACTGACCAGCCTTCGGCGTTGACTGCTCAAACTTCTGGCCCGATTGCACAACTTCAAGCTCCAACTCCACCGGCCACGTCATCTGCTCCATCATCCACTCCATTTGTTTTGTACAATGCTCTGGAGGACCAAGTAGGAGTTGCCAAGGAAGCTATGATCCATGCGGGTGTTATGATGGACTGACTGAAAGGTGGTGTTTGACACCAGCAAGGCTGCGTACGACGCCAGCTCTGCCCTCCAATACAATGACTGAGTAAGTGGGATTGTAAGTTGATTTCTGGTTGGTTTTCCAACTCGATTCTTGCTCTGTTAGGATATGCTATCTGAAAACTACTACTTTACTATTCGTAAGATGTCTGTCTGTACCTTGCATCTGTACACCCACTGGGTGTTTTTTGTAGCTGTGTAGATCTTTCACTCGAATCAGACAGGTCATCCCGAGTGAATCCTTGAACCAGTGGGGGCACGCTGAGTGCACCCACTAGGTGTAGTCCCCGAGACCGCTGTCGACTGCGGGCAATCAACGGTGGTCTTAGAACTAATGTGGTTTTTTTCATAGCTGAGTAGCTCTTCCACTCGATCTTAGACAGGTCGCGTTGAGTGGGATCTTCGTCCAGTGGGGGCACACTGAGTGCACCCACTGGGTGTAGTCCCCAAGACCGCGGTCGACTGCGGGTAGTCGACGGTGGTCTGAGAATGAATGTTTTTTCTCCTTCCACTCGGGTTGGGCTGACCATGCTAAGTGGGAAATGTAACCAGTGGGGGCACGCTGAGTGCACCCAATGGGTGTAGTCCCCAAGACTGTTGTTGGATGTTTGATGCGGAAACAGTCTCAGAACTCTTTTGCTATACAATCTGATCTTGTACTTCTCCATTCAGAAGTAACTGACGATTGACTTATTGTGTTGTTGTTTCCAGAAATATTGAGAGCTTGCGACTCAATATGTTGCTTTGGAACAGGAGAAAATCCAACTCAAGCTCGACCAGGATCTGGCCAAGGAGAACTTGAAGAAGTCTCAAGATGAAGTGGCAATCATGGAAGGTAATGACTCGTCGACTACATTCCTTGTTATTTTTTTCCTTTCCATCCTTTGAACCGAGTGATTCCACTCGAACAGATGTGCGTAATGAAAACCGTCAACTCCAAGCTCGTTTGAGGAATGTTATATCTTTAGACAAAATGAAGCAGGCTCTGGAGCAGAAGGACCTTGATCTTGCAGTGGCATAGAAGACGACGCGTCAGAATAGTGAACTTGTCGACCAGAAGCTGGCTTCGGTCGGAAAGTTGGAAGAGGAGAACGCCAAGCTGAAACCCGTTATTGACAAGGCGAAGAAAGAGGCCGTGCAACTGAAGGAGGAGAAGGTGGCTTTGACTGACAAAGTGGATGTTCTCACTCGGAAGAGGGACGAGCTGGAAACTTATCTGGGTGGTCTCGCCAAGAAGATGTTCCTCATGCTTGAAGGTACTTTCCTTTATCCGACTGATTGCAAAAAACTTTTTCACCATGTTGCTGCTAATTCATTACCTTTCTGTGTGTGCAGACTTCTATCAGAATTTCAAGGAGGAAACTGGGCGAATCGAGACAGGATTGGACCCCATCAATTCTCCCACCAAGGATGAAGCTGCCATGAACGTGTTGCAACTGGAATCTCGTCTTGCCAGCATCTTGGACTACGTCGCCCGACTAAAAGTTGCAATGTCTCGGATCGACAAGGAGCTCTAGCCAGAGGATGTGCTTCTGAATGACCTCAAGTCACTGATGACTCGACTCAACAGCATCCCTGACCAAGTGCAAGCGTGGAAGAAGTTAGCTGCGCATTGTGGTGCTGATGTGGCTCTATCACTCGTCTGCGTTCATTGCAAGGATGCCAAGGAAGAGAAGTTGAAGGCTCTTTAGGTGGCTAACACCAAGAAACTTCAATTTCAATCTTTTATGGAGACCATCATTGAAGCAGCCACTCGCATCGCAGATGGCATCAACTTGGATACTTTCATCGATCCAGCTAGTCCTCCTCCCGCCGAGTGAAAAACTTGATAACTTGACTTTATTGCCTTGGAATGCCGAGTGATTTTGTAATCATTAAACTCTTTCGGGCCTGATGCCCGAATACTTTTGCTTGTGGTGCTGAACCTTGATGGAATTATCCGAACTTGGTTGTTTTATCTGAATGCAGTTGCTTTGTCTCCAATGTTCTTGGATTTTCTTAATTTAGGCGAATCTGGGATCACAACTAAGTCTCCGAGTGAGAGGTTGCTCCTCACCTGGAGTTGACGTTGTACTTGTGGCACATCTCAGAGTGCATCTAGACGTTCTACTTGTGGCGCAATTCAGGGTGCACCTCGTTGTGTTTTTGAAACTTAGGCGAGTATGGGATCGCAGCTAAGTCCCCGAGTGAGAGGATTACTCTTCACTCGGAGAATGTTTTTGTAACTTAGGCGAGTACGGGGTCACAGCTAAGTCCCCGAGTGAGAGGGTTGCTCTTCACTCGGAGTATGTTTTGAAACTTAGGTGGATCTGGTTCGCGGCTAAGCCCCCGAGTGAGAGGATTGCTCTTCACTCAGAGTATGTTTAAAACTTAGGTGAGGGCGGGGTCGCAGCTAAGCCCCCGAGTGAGAGGAATACTCTTCACTCGGAGTATGTTTTGAAACTTAGGCGAGTACGGAGTCGCAGCTAAACCTCCGAGCGAGAGGGTTGCTCTTCACTCAGAGTATGTTTTGAAACCTAGGCGAATCTGGTAGCTAAGCCCCCAAGTGGTAGGATTGCACTTCACTCGGAGTATGTTTTGAAACATAGGCGAGTACGAAGTCGCAGCTAAGCCCCCGAGTGAGAATGTTGCTCTTCACTCATAGTGTGTTTTGAAACTTAGGCGAGTACGGGATCGCAGCTAAGCCTCTGAGTGAGAGTGTTGCTCTTCACTCAGAGTGTGTTCTGAAACTTAGGCAAGTACGGGATCACGACTAAGCCCCTGAGCGAGAGTGTTGCTCTTCACTCAGAGTGTGTTTTGAAACTTAGGCGAATCGGGTTCAAGGCTAAGCCCTCGAGTGAGAGGGTTGCTCTTCACTCAGAGTGTTTTTTGAAACTTCGGCGAATCGGGTTCGCGGCTAAGCCACCCACTAGGGCAGTTGGACACACATTTATGTGAAAACAATCATTATGAAACGGCAGAAACCATGTCTTTGATAAACAATCTGAAAAGTACTTCTTATTGCATCTCAACAATTCGAGTGTTTTAGGTATAAAAGCGGTGGAGCAGATCCGCGTCCCAGGAGTGTGGCTTGTCTTTCTTCTTGGCCATGTTGTAAAGGTGATATGCCCCATTGTGAAGGACCTTGGTGACGATGAACGGGCCTTCCTAGGAAGGGGCGAGCTTCTGAGGCCGCTGCTGATCCACTCGGAGCACAAGGTCCCCTTCTTGAAATGCGCGACCTTTAATGTTTCGGGCATGGAACCGACAAAGATCTTGTTGATAGATGGTCGACCGGATCAAGGCCATCTCTCTCTCTTCCTCTAGAAGATCAACAGTGTCTTGACGTGCCCATTCTGCTTCAGCTTCTGAGAAGAGTTCTACTCGAGGCGCATTGTGGAGCAAGTCACTCGGAAGTACAGCTTCAGCTCCATATACCATGAAGAAAGGAGTTCGGCCAGTCGATAGTTGGGAGTTGTCCTCAATCCCCATAGAATGGAAGGCAACTCAGTCACCCAAGCGCCTGCTGCATGCTTGAGGTCGCGCATCAATCGGGGTTTCAGTCGTTGGAGGATCAAACCATTTGCTCTTTCGGCTTGCCCATTCGTCTACGGATGTGCAATGGATGCGTAGTCGACCCGAGTGCCTTGGGAAGCACAGAAAGCTCTGAATTCACCAGAATCAAAGTTTGAGTCATTGTCCGTGATGATGTTGTGCGGAACTCCATATCTGAATATTAACTCTCTAATGAAATGATGGTTGTGCTTGAGTCGAGGTTCTTGATGGGCTTGGCTTCAATCCACTTAGTGAACTTGTCGACTGCCACGAGCAGATGGGTCAAGCCGCTTCTGCCGGTACTTAGGGGTCCAACCATGTCAAGTCCCCAAACAGCAAATAGCCAGATGAGTGGAATAGTCTTCAAGGCCGATGCAGGCTTGTGGGACATGTTCGAGTAAAACTGGCAACCTTGGCACTTCTCGACTATCTCCTTAGCCATTTCGTTTGCCCGCGGCCAGTAGAATCATGCTCGGTATCCTTTGGCCACGATGGTCCGAGAGGATGCATGGTGACCACAGGTCCCCGAGTGGATCTCATTTAAGATCAGTCGACCTTCTTCTGGAGAGATACACCGCTGAGCTACGCCAGTTATACTTTCTCTGAAAAATTGTCCACCTATAATTGTAAAGGATTTGGATCTACGAACGATTTGACGAGCCTCATCCTCATCTTCTAGAAGCTCCTGCCTGAGCAGGTATGAAATGTATGGCAATGTCCGGTCAGGGATGATTACCAAAACTTCCATGATTAGGTCGACAACCGCTGGGACTTCAACTTCAGTCAGATTGGTTGAACTTATCAGCTGTGGGGGCTCCTTTGTAAAGGGATCTTCTTGTACTGACATGGTGTGGAGATGCTCCAAGAACACATTACTGGGAATAGTCTTCCGAGTGGAACCTATTTTCGCTAGATCATTAGCTGCTTGATTCTTGAGTCGGGGTATGTGGTGGAGCTCCAACCCTTCAAACTTCTTTTCTAATTTTCTCACTGCATTGCAGTATCTAGTCATGGTAGGGCTCCTGATATCCCACTCCTTCATCACTTGATTGACCACCAAATCTGAGTCGCCGTAAACCATCAGGCGATGGACACCGAGTGAGATGGTCATACGCAACCCATACAAAAGTGCTTCATACTTAACTTCATTATTAGAGGAATCAGAGTGAATCTGGAGAACGTAACTGAGCTTATCGCCTCTTGGGGACACTAGGACCACTCTAGCACCAGAACTATTCAACATCTTAGATCCGTTGAAGAACATGGTCCAATGTTTTGAGTGAACTTGAGTCGGTTGTTGTTGCTCAATCCACTCAGCCAAGAAATCTGCAATTGCCTGAGACTTAATTGCCTTTTTTTCTTCGAACTTGATATCCAGAGGAAGAAGTTCACTCGCCCACTTAGTCACTCGACCGGTTGCATCTTGATTGTTCAAAATTTCTGACAATGGAGCGTCACTAATGACTGAAACTGAGTGGTTTGCGGAGTAGTGTGCAACTTTCTTCGTGGTCAGATAAATTCCATAGACAAGCTTCTAGTAATGTGGATACCTTTGCTTGGACGGAGTCAAAACTTCATAAATGCAATACACTGGGCATTGAACTTTATAGGCTTTGCCTTCTTCCACCCGCTCGACCGTGAGCATTGTGCTGACAACCTGTCCAGTGGCTGCAATATATAACAATAGAGGTTCTTTGCTGACTGGGGCAACAAGCACCGGCTGGGTGGAAAGCAGGGCTTTGAGCTCTACAAACGCTGCTTCAGCTTCAGGAGTCCACTCAAACATATCAGACTTTTTCATCAGTTGGTAAAGAGACAATGCCTTTTCACCGAGATGAGAAATGAATCGACTCAATGCAGCCAAACAACCCATAAGCTTCTGAACATCATGCACACGCACAGGGCGTTTCATTCAGAGAATTGCTCCAATCTTTTCTAGTTTGTCTCTATTCCTTGTTCGGAAACGAGAAGACCGAGCAACTTCCCTCCTGGGACTCCGAATGTGCACTTGTATGGATTAAGATTGATGACATATCTTCTTAGGTTGGCAAAGGTTTCAGCGAGGTCAGTCAGCAGCTCGGAACTCTTGCGTGACTTGACCATGATATCATCCATGTATGCTTCCATGTTCCGACTGATTTGAGTGAGCAGGCACTTCTAGATCATGCACATGAATGTGGCACCAGCATTCTTGAGACCAAAAGGCATGGTAACATAGCAAAAAGACCCGAATGGGGTGATGAAGGCCGTCTTTATTTCATCGGGTCCATACAGTCGGATCTGATGGTACCCGAAATATGCATCCAGAAAGGACAAACGCTCACACCATGCAGTCGAGTCGACAATCTGATTGATGCGGGGGAGAGGAAAATGATCTTTCGGGCAGGCCCGATTGATATGCTTGAAGTCGATACACATACAAAGTGAATCATCTTTCTTAGGGACCATGACGATGTTGGCGAACCACTCAGAGTGGTAAATCTCGCGGATGAACTCTGCTGACAATAGCCGAGCCACTCAGAGTGGTAAATCTTGCGGATGAACTCTGCTGACAAGAGCCGAGCCACTTCCTCGCCAATCGCCTTCCTTTTTTCCACAACAGACTGACAGAGATGCTCTTTGACAGGTTTTGCTTTTGGGTTGACACGTAAACAGTGCTCAGCTAGTCCCGTGGGCACACCCGGCATGTCCGATGGCTTCCATGCAAAGATGTCCCAGCTCTCATGGAGGAACTGGATGAGTGCTTCTTCCTATTTACTGTCGAGTGTCGTTGAGATGTGGGTCGGAGCTGCAGTGGGGTCTTCCGGGTGGATATGAACTGGGTTTGTCGCACCGGCCGACTGAAATGCGGACTCTGAGGCAGGTTTCTTGGACCGCGGCAAATCACTCGGATCTGCATTTTTCTTGTATTCCTCCATCTCCACTGTTGCCATCTGCTCATCGGCAATCTTTGAGCCTTTCTGAAGGCACTCTTCTACTCTCTGTCCCGTGATTGTGATCACACCTCTAGGACTAGGCATCTTCAACTTGAGATATACGTAACATGGTCGGGCCATGAAATGAGTATATGCGGGCCTGCCTAGAATGGCATGATAAGCACTGTGGAAATCCACCACCTCAAACGTCAACTTTTCCTTGCGGTAATTCTTGGAATCACCGAAAACCACATCAAGAGCAATCTGTCTGAGTGACTTTGCCTTTTTTTGGGAATGACACCGTGGAACTGCATGTTACTCTCACGAAGTTTGGACATCGGAATGCCCATCCCTTGAAGGGTCTCAGCATACAGAATGTTCAATCCACTATCGCCATCCATAATGACTTTAGTCAGTCGGGTGCCCCCAACGACTAGGTCGACCACCAGCGCTTGCCATCCAGGAGGAGCAACATGCGTTGGGTGATCTGACTGGTCAAATGTAATGGGAGTCTTCGACCACTTCAAGTACATCGTAGTTGCCAGAGCAACCATATCCACTTCCCTGTTAGTGACTTTCGGTCGACTTTTGCTCTCTACGTCAACAAAAATCACCAAGGTAGCATTGACCTTAGGGTAACCATCATCTTCCTCTTTTTCCTCCTCCTTATCAGATTCTTTCTCACTAGGCTGACCCTCTCAGAAGCTTTGAACCAGGAGTCGACACTGTCGAGTGGTATGTTTGGGTTGAATCAAGTTACCCTCTTCGTCTTTCTTCGTGTGAATGTAACACGGCAAATCCAGAACGTCCTGGCCTGTCTGGTCCTTCACCTTCTTGGGTGTCCACTACACTTTGGGGTTTCCTTTAAATTTCCCTTGTGCATTCAGGACTGCAGCATCAGCAGGACCTATAGGTTCACCTTTATCTTTTTGCTTCCCATTGGAATTTCTAGTTTCGGTGTCCTGGTCGACCAGTATTCCCTTCCACTGCAAAGACGGTCTTTCTCTTTGTTGTTAGCATACCGAGTGGCTATTTCCATCATCTGGGCCAGAGACATGTCTCCGGAATGACCAAATTTCAGGTTGAGCTCTCTGTATCGGACACCCTCTTTGAAGGCACAAACTGCCTGGTGTTCTGACACATTTTCCACTGTATGATGAAGGGTAGTCCATCTCTAGATGAAGTCTCTCAAAGTCTCATCCTACTTCTGAACATAGTGCTGCAATTCAGTCAGTCCAGCAGGTCACTTGCAAGTGCCCACGAATGTTTTGATGAACACTTGGACCAACTCATCCCAATAGTAGGGCCAACTGATTCAACCAGGCTCTGGCTGAACCCTCAAGCATCAGGGGGAGGTGCTTCATGGCTACATCATGAAAGTGCAACTATCTCTGGGTGGTTTTGGTAATTCCTAACAACATATAGCTCATTGAGCTAATGCTATCTCAAGATAAATATTTTAGGAAAGCTCAATGATTGGCATGGCTTGGATGAGGAAAGTGGACCTCTCAAAATGCTAAGGACACAAGGATTGGCTCAAGATCAAAGCACAAGACTCTACATTTTCTATTTTAGTGATCCAAGATCACATTGAGTCTATAGGAAAAGCCAATACTATCAAGGAGGGATGAGGAGTTGCTTAGTGATCTGCTCCAAAGCCCTCAACTACTTTCTCACATCCACATATAATGTGACCAAGTTTGCCTGACCAACTCTCTGGTTAGCTTATTACCAAAATCGATCTCATCGAGTTTGTGTAACCGGTATCACCGATATAAGTTATGCCCTAACCCTAACCATATCGGTCCCACCGAGTTGACATGTCGGTCCCACCAAAAATCCTAACGGTCACATTATTTGCTAAATCGGTCTGACCGGGTTTCACGATTCTGTCCCACCGAGATTGGTAAGTTGTGTGTAACGCTTAGATTTTGTGTGGAGGCTATATATACCCCTCCACCCACTCTTCATTTGTGGAGAGAGCCATTAGAACATGCCTACACTTCCAACCTACATTTTCTGAGAGAGAACTACCTACACTTGTGTTGAGGTCAAGATATTCCATTCCTACCATATGAATCTTAATATCTAGCCTTCCCAAGTTGCTTTCCACTCAAATCTTCTTTCCACCAAATTCAAATCCTGTGAGAGAGAGTTCAGTGTTGGGGAGACTATCATTTGAAGCACAAGAGAAAGGAGTTCATCAACAACACACCATTTGTTACTTCTTGGAGAGTGGTGTCTCCTAGATTGGCTAGGTGTCACTTGGGAGCTGTCGGTGTCAAAACCGGCGGATCTCGGGTAGGGGGTCCCGAACTGTGCGTCTAGGCGGATGGTAACAGGAGACAAGGGGCACGATGTTTTACCCAGGTTCGGGCCCTCTTGATGGAGGTAAAACCCTACATCCTGCTTGATTGATATTGATGATGTGGGTATTACAAGAGTAGATCTACCACGAGATCAAGGAGGCTAAACCCTAGAAGCTAGCCTATGGTATGATTGTTGTTATTGTGTCCTACGGACTAAAACCATCCGGTTTATATAGACATCGGAGAGGGCTAGGGTTACACGGAGTCGATTACAATGGTAGGAGATCTACATATCCGTATCACCAAGCTTGCCTTCCACGCCAAGGAAAGTCCCATCCGGACACGGGACGAAGTCTTCAATCTTGTATCTTCATAGTCTTGGAGTCCGGCCGATGATGATAGTTCGGCTATCCGGACACCCCCTAGTCCAGGACTCCCTCAGTAGCCCCTGAACCAGGCTTCAATGACGACGAGTCCGGCGCGCATATTGTCTTCGGCATTGCAAGGCGGGTTCCTCCTCTGAATAATTTATAGAAGATTGTGAACACCAGGATAGTGTCCGGCTTTGCAAAATAAATTCCACATTCCACCGTAGAGAGAATAATACTAACACAAGTTCAATCTGCTAACGTATTTTGTGGCGTGACGTCACACCACAACCAAGCCTTTACTTGAATCGTTTATTATACCACCTCAGCGCATTTAGCGAAGCGGTTTCCTTGGCACGTCTTGTCGAAGCAGAGATCGTGTTCCCCTTATTCCGGGATTCCCATCAATACGGACGTGGGTAACCCAACCGCGCCATTGATTGCGGAGCTTGGGAGAAAAGCGAGTTTTATCAGGCCGGTGGGGATGCATAGCTTCGTCCGCCCATATATAAGGGGATAAGGATCCACCTTTTTACCTACGCCTTGTTCCTCCTTTGCTTATCCATCTCCGCGCACTCGAGCTCCAGCGCCCAAGTTCGCACATCTCACCTCAACCTCCTCCAACTATGTCCGGAGCGGGAGGCAAGTGGATGGCCTCCTCTATTACGGAGGGGCACATCAAGAAGCTGCGCAGCGCCGGATATCTGTCGAGCGACATCGCGCACCGGCTCCCCGACGAGGGGCAGCCCATCCCCACCCCCAGGCCCCATGAGAGGGTGGTATTCCTTCCCCATTTCCTCCGCGGATTGGGCTTCCCACTTCACCCCTTTGTCCGGGGGCTCATGTTCTACCACGGCCTGGATTTCCATGAGCTGGCCCCGAATTTCATCCTCAACATCTCGGCGTTTATCGTCGTGTGCGAGGCTTTCCTCTGCATCCAGCCCCACTTCGGCTTGTGGCTCAAGACCTTCAATGTCAAGCAGAAGGTTGTGAAGGGCAGTCAAGCGGAGTGCGGAGGCACCATGGTGGGCAAGATACCCAATGTTACTTGGCTTGAGGGCGCCTTCGTGGAAACCATCAAGGGGTGGCAATCGGGGTGGTTCTACATCACCGAGCCGCGTGACCTTAAATGGGCAGCGGCCCCCGAATTCAGATCTGGCATCCCTACACGGCTCACCTCTTGGAAAGAGAGTGGCCTGACTTGGGGCGATTCAGAGGAGCTGACCGGACTCCAAGCCTGCATCCAAAAGCTGGTGAACAAGAAGCTCAAGCTTGTCAACGTAGTCCAGGTCATGCTCATCCGCCGGATTCTCCCGTGCCAACAACGGGCCTTCAAATTGTGGGAGTTCGATCCGGCTCAGCATCGAACCTTGAGCGGGCTCTTCGACACTAGGTACGAAGATGCCTGGAAGGTGCTGTTTAAGGGCGTCGAGGCTCCCGCATCCGTTACCGAAGATCGCGGATTCAGCTCGCAGTGCAAGGCTAGCGAGGTAAGCGATTCTACCCTTTACGGGACACTTGTATTTCATAGTTTAACTCTATGCGGGATCTAAACTCCCTCTCCTTTGACGGGACTGGTTGAAGAAGGCCGAGCAGACTAACTGTCCGGCCCCTTTGCCAGAAGACCTAGCGGACGCCCGTTTAGCGGGGCTGCTGGTTCCGGCACCCCATGTGGTGCCGGAGAAGAAGGCCAAGAAGGAGGCCACGGGCACACGAAAGAGTTCCCGTTTTCAGGTGTCCGATGACTCTGAGGCGGACTCCTCCCCCGAGGACGAGGAGGAGAAGAAAAAAGCCTCTCCCCCAGCGGGGGGAGGGAAGAAAAGGAGGGCCTCCCCAACGAGGGAGGCCGAAGGGTCCAAGAAGGGAAGAACTCTTCCCCCGGACTGTTCCGCCAACGCCGGTGACGACGACGAGGATTGGCCTCCAAGGGCCAAGCCCCTGGCGAGATCGTAAGTATCCGGACTCCCGAATGACTTCATGATTTTTCTTTTTGCCACATGGTGTCTTTCTAACACCGCATACAACCCTGCAGTTCGCCCAAGGACGACCTTCCCGCTTCGTCGAGCGGGTCCTTGGGCACGTCGGATGTGAACAGTACTTCACTTCCAACCGCCTCGTCCCCCCGTGACGCTGACGACACCGAGGTGGGATCCCAGAGAGGGACCCACCCGGAGGAGGAGGAGGAGGACCCGGAGGTGCCACAGGGCGACCTCCCGGACTTCGTGCCTGACTCCGCACCGGAACCTGCAGTGGTTCCGGAGTCCGGCGGGCAGTCCCTTCGCAAGAAGGGCAAGACCGTGGCGCCGGCGGCCTCCGTCCAACCGGAGGCGCCAGATAACTTGCTGGAGGCGCTCAACAGCGCTTCCATCGAGGAGGAACACCGCACTATCATGAGTGCGGTGATTCAGAAGGTCCAGCTCGCCAAAAGCGGGTTGACCGAAGCCTGCAACAGCCTTCTATCAGGCTTTGAGGTAAGAATATTAATATATGTAAAATAGTACCGCATAGACAGTAGCCCCTGATGCTCGGTTCGGTGTTCGGAAAGAAAAGCCGGAATGAAGATCTAAAAAGATATACGCAGGAGTCTTAATAAATATGTAAATATGGGATTGCAGGCTGCGCTGATGACCTCTGCCGCACTGACTGCGGAGGTCAACGCTTTGAAGCAAAGCCTCGACCGGTCCGAGAACGAGCTTGGCCGTGCCAAGAAGCAGCTCGAGGACAAGGAAGGTGAGTAACACCTTATTAAAGTTGTACCTTACAGAAAAGGATTTGGTTGCAAGATAAATGACAAGGATAACGTTGGTACTTCAGGGGCCACGAATGAGGTGGCGACCTTGAAGGAGGCGGTGTCCGCGACCGAACGTAATGCGGCCATGGAGCATGTTGGGCGAGAGAAGTAGGAGGCGCGGGTGGCGGAGGTACAGCAAGAGCTCCAGGCTCTCATGGAAAAGCATTAGAGTTTGGAGCGCGACTCGAAGACTCGAGAGTCCGAGCTTGCATCGGCTCTTGAGAGCGCCAAAGCCGCTAAGACCGAAGCCCACAAGGCCCTTCAGGAGATCGAGGCGTTGAAGAAAATAGCGGCGGGTAAGGCATTTTTCATGCAAAGCAAGCATGTGAATGTGAATTACCTGTTACTTACCTGAATTCGGAGCTCTCCAGGAGCGTTCGCAGATCTGCCCCACAGCGTGTCCGATGCTGCCGCTTTCTACAGGGCCGAGGAGGGGAGCTCGACGGAGAAGGTCTTCTGGTCTCAGTATGCTGAGGCCGGACATCCGGTGCCCCTTAGCGACCAGCTGAAGCAGCTGGTCGAGCTCCACAAGGTGGCCGAACAGGCCATGATGGGCCTCATAGTTCGGCTGTGGCCCAATGAGGCCATGCCTGGGAGCTACTTCGGCCTGGTGCGGCAGCTGGTGGATGCTTGTCCATGGGTTGAGGTCATCAAGCGATCCGCCTGTATTGAAGGTGCCCGTTGGGCCCTTGCCCGTGCTAAGGTGCACTAGGGCAAGATGGATGCTGAGAAGCTTGTGACGGACGCGCCACCGCCGGGCAAGGAGTATCGCACGCCCGAGATGTATTACAAGAGTGTCCTGAAGGGTGCCCGCACTATTGCGGGTGAGTGCTCCAATAATGTAATATTTGAGTAGACTCGCATTTTGTTATCATGTGCACAGAAAACTTTGTTCATATGCGCTAAGCAACGCTTGTTGATTTAAAATATTACCTTCTGTGCGGTTGTTTATCAAATCTGAGAGATGGCAAGTCGTCGGCTTCAGCCCCCATGCCACGAGTGCCAGGGTGTTCGGGATAGATTTGAGCACTCTTGTTCCCATATTTGGGTCCGTCTAGGGAGGCGCTCAACACAACAAACTAGGCAACCGGACTTATAATGCTTGAACACTCTCACTTAGCCATAGAATTCTATAATTTTAAATTTCGGCGAAGCCCCTAGTGTTTGGAAGGCCGAATTCAGGGCGCTATCCACGCCTGGGCCGGACAAAGCCGGTTCCTCGCTCTAAGCGGCATAAGTCTTTAGGGACTCGAAAAAACCTCTCGAACAGCGACCGGCTCTCGCCTCATCATGACGGTCAGTTTTAGCTTTCTCCACTGAGGCGCTCGCCCAGCTCAACGAGGGCGCAATCGCAGTGGTTCTCCCAGTGCTACCTTAGCCGATAGAATGGAACGTAAGGTACCAAAACATGGGAGCCGGGCAAACCCAACTATTGACCCAAGACATGATTCGGAGCCGATGCATATAATGCTATAAGTTCGGGGTGCCGCACTTGTGAAAGTGTTCGGACTTATCACACCATAATGTGGGGAACTTAAGCCCCTGGTGTATTTAGCCGTACCAAAGTGTACGGATGCGACATGTCATAAATGAACATATGTACAAGAAAGGAATGCGATTAGAAGCAAAAAGGTGATGCATTGTTTATTCAAGAAATATTGCCATGAATGCAGAACGATACAAATAGTGCGATAAGCAAGGGATGGGACTATTAAACATGTCCCCCTCCAGGGGTAGGCTGCGGAATGGTGTATAAAATAGATTTAGTGCTCGTAATTGAGACCACCTGGATATTCGTCGTAGCCTTTCAGCTTCCCTGGCTTTTGCATCGTGAGTTCGGCCGGTCTACTGCCGGACAGGGCCTCTGGTGAACGGAGTCCTGTGGGTAAGAAAGAAAAAGGGGGAAAAGGAATGACACACTTGGGAGCCCCTGATGTGGTTGAGCCGCATTCTGGGCCTGTCGTGGTCGTGCCCCTTCCCCTATGCCCATGGTATTTCCAGAGCATAATGATGTACGTGAAGGACCAGTCTTGCGATCTTGTGAGGGCTGGGATTGGGGCCGCATTGCTACGCATGCTCGGAACGTTCCAGATGGTCTTGTTGTAGGTTACTCCGAGCGCGTTTAGCCGTGTCCGGTTGCTTAACGGCCGGACTCGAGAATTGCCTTAAGAGGTTGCATTGTACTTCTGCCGCGAGAGCCGTTGTATGTTCCTCCGTTCGAAGGGAGCGTTCGGTGCTTTCGTTGACCGTGATGACTCCTCGAGGGCCTAGCATCTTGAGCTTGAGGTATGCGTAGTGTGGCACCGCGTTGAACTTTGCAAACGCGGTCCGTCCGAGCAGAGCATGATAGCCGCTGCGGAACGAAACTATGTCGAAGATTAACTCCTCGCTTCGGAAGTTATCCGGGGATCCGAAGACCACTTCCAGTGTGACTGAGCCCGTACAATTGGCCTCTACACCTGGTATGACGCCTTTGAAGGTCGTCTTTGTGGGTTTAATCCTTGAGGGGTCTATGCCCATCTTGCGCATTGTGTCCTGATAAAGCAGGTTCAGGCTGTTGCCGCCGTCCATTAGGACTCTAGTGAGGTGAAATCCATCGACGATTGGGTCTAAAACCAATGCGGCGAATCCGCCATGGCAGATGCTGGTGGGGTGGTCCCTTCGATAAAAAGTGATCGGGTAGGAGGACCATGGGTTGAACTTCGGGGCGACTGGCTCCATCGCGTATACGTCCCTGAGTGCACGCTTCCGCTCCCTCTTGGGTATGTGGGTTGCGTATATCATATTCACCGTCTGCACTTGTGGGGGGAAACCCTTCTGTCCTCTATTGTTCGGCGGTCGGGTCTCTTCTTCGTCATCGCTATGCAGCCCCTTACCATTGTTTTCGGCAATTAGCTTGCCTGCCTGCTTGAATACCCAACAGTCCCTGTTGGTGTGGTTGGCTGGCTTTTCGGGGGTGCCATGTACCTGGCACGAGCGATTGAGTATTCGGTCCAAATTGGACGGACCCGTAGTAGTTCTTTTGAATGGCTTTTTCCGCTGACCGCGTTTGGAGCCTATGAATCCGGCATTGACTGCCGTATCCTCATTATTGTCGCCGTTAATGCGGCGTTTGTTCTTGTTGCGATGCGACCTGCCATTGCGGTCCTTTGTATCCGGGCTGCCAGAATTTGCTGAGGTTGTTGCTGCGGGCTAGCCAGCTGTCCTCTCCCGCGCAGAAGCGGGTCATGAGTGATGTGAGGTCTGCCATGGATTTCAGCTTTTCCTGTTCCAGGTGCCGGGCAAGCCACTCGTCGCGGATGTTATGTTTGAAGGCCGCGAGGGCCTCCGCGTCCGGACAGTCGACGATTTGATTTTTCTTAGTTAAGAACCGTGTCCAGAATTGTCTGGCCGATTCGTCTGGCTGCTGAATTATGTGGCTTAGGTCGTCAGCGTCTGGTGATCGCATGTACGTGCCCTGGAAGTTATCAAGGAATGCGGCTTCCAGGTCCTCCCAACACCCAATTGATTCTGCTAGCAAGCTGTTAAGGCAATGCCGAGCTGGTCCTTTAAGCTTGAGTGGGAGGTATTTGATGGCATGAAGATCGTCACCGCGGGCCATGTGGATATGAAGGAGATAGTCTTCGATCCAAACCACGGGGTCTGTTGTGCCATCATAGGATTCAATATTCACGGGTTTAAACCCTTCGGGGATTTGATGATCCATTACTTCATCTGTGAAGCATAGTGGGTGTGTGGCGCCTCTGTATTGGGCTATATCGCGACGGAGCTCCAACGAGTTTTGTCTATTGTGTTCGGCCCGGCCGGACTTACTGTGTTCGGCGCGACGGTTGTCGTCACGTATCATGGGGCGCCCACGTGATCCGTAGATCGATCTTGATTGTCTTGCCTTATCCTCCAATATATCTCGCAAGTCCGGAGCGTTCCCCTGTGGCCTTGTGCTTTTCAAGCGATGACGGGGTACAGTTCTAGTGGAGGGCCTAGAGGCCTCTCTGTCGCGGCCACGAGGTGGCCGGTCAGCCGTATTGTGCTTTGGTGATGCAGGTTTATATGCCTCCTCCTCTAATTGGGGGAGCAACTTGCGTTTGGGGTAGCTTTTGGAGGGGCGTTCGAGCTCATGCTCTTCGGCCGCAAGGACTTCAGTCCATCTGTTGGCTAGCAGATCCTGATCAGCTCTAAGTTGTTGCTGCTTTTTCTTGAGGCTGTTTGCCGTGGCCATAAGCCTGCGTTTAAAACACTCTTGTTCGACGGGATCCTCAGGCACGACAAATTCGTCGTCGTCGAGGCTTGCCTCGTCTCCGGAGGGAGGCATGTAACTATCATCCTCTACCTCCTCGTCTGCCGATCTCTCATGAGGGCTGGCATCTCCATCCTCCTGCGCTGAATCTTGCTGGAGGGGGTTGTCTTCGGCACTGTCTGGGGTATTATTATCTCCGGTGCCAAAATCGCCATTCTTGCTGTGGCGGGATTTAGAGCGGCGCCGCTGACGCTGGCGCTTGGGCTGTTTCTTGGAGGGGTCTTCCTCCGCTGTTCCTTCGCCATTCCCATCCTTTGGGATATCCATCATGTATATGTCATATGACGAGGTGGCTTTCCAGTGCCCAGTAGGCGCTGGTTCTTGGTCGTCTCCGGCATCGTCGTCCATACCGTCGATGTCTTCGGAGTCGAAGTCTAGCATGTCGGTTAGATCGTCGACAGCGGCTACCAAGTGGGTGGTGGGTGGGTCTTGAATTTCTTCGTCGTCCGCATCCCAACCGTCCTGGCCGCAGTCCGGCCAGGGCTCTCCTGATAACGAGAGATACTTTAGCGAACTCAGGATGTCGCCGAAAGGTGAGTGCTGAAAGATGTCCGCAGCGGTGAACTCCATAATCGGCGCCCAATCGGATTCCATTGGAGGGGGCGCGGGAGGTTCAGAGTCCGGCAAGGAGTCCGGCACCTTGGAGTCACGAGCTTCAGAAGGGACAAAGTCAGTATTCGGCTCTATCGCCGTAGAGGTTGCAGTCCCCGAGGCGGTGTCTAACCACCCGTCCTCGATCTGCACAGCCGGCTCCGAATCGAGGGTCGGAGTAGACTCGTGTGCGGCCTCCAGGGCACTGTCCGACAGCAGAGCTAAATCATGCCCATCGTGACAGTGCGGCGCGCTCGGCTGTGGCTCGAATCCATTGAAGATCAAGTCTCCGTGGATGTCAGCCGTGAAGTTAAGACTTCCAAATCTGACCTGACGGCCAGGGGCGTAGCTTTCAATCTGCTCCAGGTGGCCAAACGAATTGGCCCGTAGTGCAAAGCCGCCGAATACGAAGATCTGTCCGGGGAGGAAAGTCTAACCCTGGACCGTATCGTTCTTGATGATCGAAGGAGCCATCAAGCCTATCGGTGACGACACAAAGGAACTCTCAATGAAAGCACCAATGTCGGTGTCAAAACTGGCGGATCTCGGGTAGGGGGTCCCGAACTGTGCGTCTAGGCGGATGGTAACAGGAGACAAGGGACATGATGTTTTACCCAGGTTCGGGCCCTCTTGATGGAGGTAAAACCCTACGTCCTGCTTGATTGATATTGATGATGTGGGTATTACAAGAGTAGCTCTACCACGAGATCAAGGAGGCTAAACCCTAGAAGCTAGCCTATGGTATGATTGTTGTTATTGTGTCCTACGGACTAAAACCATCCGGTTTATATAGACACGGGAGAGGGCTAGGGTTACACAGAGTCGGTTACAATGGTAGGAGATCTACATGTCCGTATCGCCAAGCTTGCCTTCCACGCCAAGGAAAGTCCCATCCGGACACGGGACGAAGTCTTCAATCTTGTATCTTCATAGTCTTGGAGTCCGGCCGATGATGATAGTTCGGCTATCCGGACACCCCCTAGTCCAGGACTCCCTCAGGAGCCTCCGACAAGATTGTGGAGTTGAACCAAGGAGTTTGTAAGGGCAAGGAGATCGCCTACTTCGTGAAGATCTACCCTAGTGAGGCAAGTCCTTCATGGGCAACGGCCATGGTGGGATAGACAAGGTTGCTTCTTTGTGGACCCTTTGTGGGTGGAGCCCTCCGTGGACTTGCGCAACCGTTACCCTTCGTGGGTTGAAGTCTCCATCAACGTGGATGTACGATAGCACCACCTATCGGAACCACGACAAAAACATCCGTATCTCCAATTGCGTTTGCATCCTCAAACTCCTCCCCTTTACCATCATATGCAATTGTTTTACATTCCGCTCCTATACTCTTAGAATTGCATGTGTAGGTTGATTGCCTGACTTGTGCTAAGTTGCTAAAATCTACCAAGAATTAAAATTGGGAAAAGGCTAGATTTTTATTTGGTCAAGTAGTCCAATCACCCCCCTCTAGACATACTTTCGATCCTACACATCATCGTTGACTCCACCAATCTGCATTGCCACTCAGTAATCTTCCAGCCAAGTGTTGGGCTTTGACTCACCGGTGAACTTGCTCACGCCCGTAGCCAATCTGAAGTTGGGAGGGATCTCAGCAGCCCGGATGGTTCTACTGAAACACTCGAGCCCAGAAACAAATGCTCTGATCCCAATCGGAGGGTCTCTGTCTTGTCCTTCTCTATGTGCTCGGCCCCTGTCGACCAAACCCTGCATGAGGAGTGACCTTGCGTTGAACCCAGGCTCTCTTGGGTCGGCTGGGGATCTCCGCTCATCACCAGACGGGCGCCTGTCGTCATACCACCAGGGCGCGTATGACCCGCCCCTCGGAGGGGGCGTAGGCACTCGACGATGGTCATCACGGGGATATCGGTGATCATACTGCCCGTGGCCTCTACCCAGGTACTGATCCTAACGGTGACCACGATCTTCACGCCATGGAGGCGATCTCGGGCTATGTGCCAACTGAACTATATCTGCAACTACAGATCTGCTGTGGATTCTATTGCGTGACTAGGAGACAGCAGAGTTCTACTCCCCAACAGCCCGAAGCAATGCTCGGATCTGCAGCAAACCTCTACCAGCTTCTGAAAGCGGCGGCTGAATTGAATCTGCTATGCATGCCACTGCTGCTACATTTTGAATCGGAGTACGGTATACCTGAGGCTCCCTTCGAGTTATAGTCGAAAAGAGTTGTCAAGCTCGTCAACTGGATTCAGGGATCTGCCGACGGGTGCGTTCGTCGAGTGCCTGCTGGAGATTTTCCAGACGCGTACGTTCAGCCAAGGTGGCTAAGCGTGCAACCTCCAAGGCCCAAGCCTCAGAAGTCTCCCCAATGATGGGGGTCTGGAGTGCCTGGACATTGCGACGATGCAGGTCCTCCCTCTGCTCCATAGTGAGGGCTTTGAGAATGTACTCATCATGATCATGCGATGGGCCGCCGCGATGAAATCCGAGTGGCCTGCGCTGGGAGTTGACCATGAGGACCTCTAGCACTGGATCATTGCTTTCGCACTCGGAAAGCGAATCCGAGTGACCAGTTGGTAGATCGAATAGACCGTAAAGGGATTCGTCAGGCTCGATCGCCGCGACTTGAGGGGTGGTCGATTGGCAAGCCACCACGTGCTTCACCCAATGTTGGAGCCGTGAATGACAGGACCGCTTGCCACGGCGGACAGCGGGGAGCGATGACACAACAGGAGCCGACTAATACTAGATCGACGGCTGACGCAGAAGGACACCGCAGGCACTCACACGGAAGTGCGCCACCCCATGGACAGGGAGGGCCTCGACATCAAGGGGAGCTTCTTGAAGCTAGGCGGAGTCATCAGCGATGAAGACAAGTGCGCCGAGATGGATCTCGCGACCCAAAGCCAAACCACCGCCAGAAACCATGTCGATGGAGAATGAAATTTGCAACCTCACCGGAAGTCGCTTAGATGCCTGCCAAAAGGTGGGCGCCAACTATCATGGGAGTGAGTCTGACAGTAAGGGTAGGGGGTACGTAGGAGGAGGCAAGGTCCTAGCTACGGTGAGGTTGCACACGCAAGTTTACGAGTTCAGGCCCCTCTCAGAGGAGGTAACAGCCTTACGTCTTGGTGCCTAGAAGCTTGTCGATTGGATTATGACTGGAAGTTACAGGGTGCGAACCCTTGTGCCTTAGGAGGGGTGCGGCTTATATAGAGTGCGCCAAGCCCGTCGCAGCCCTCAGTTACACATGGTTCAAGGTGAGTTAAGGAAGGGGCATTACTGGTAACGCCAGCTATTAATGATCTTTATGACTACGGAGTGAATGTCTGACCGTTACCATCCTGGGGTGGCTTTAGATCTTCTATACTCCGAGTGATTCTTCGTGCGGTCGAGTGGAATTGGGATATCCGAGTGGAATCCTCCGTCGAGTGGATTACACTTTAGGGTGATTTCAGTCAGTATATTCCGTAGAACTTCGTATGTCTTTGATTTTAGGGCAGTGTCCTTGGGTAGGGTGTCTAGGTCAGGCCTAAGACCCTACCCTAGGTACATGTCATCGTCAGGTACGACATAAACTCGGAACCAAGCTTGCTGCTCAAGGCAAAATGATATGACGAGGAAGAGCGACGTAAGGTTAGCTCATCATCGAAAATTGTGCTCCGAGAAGAAGGTCTGGGTAGCACAGTGATAACCCACAACTGTAGGGGATCGCAACAGCTTTCAAGGATGAAGTACAACTCAAATTTATTGATTCAACACAAGGGGAGCCAAAGAATATTCTTGAGTATTAGCAGTTGAGTTGTCAATTCAACCACACCTGGATAACTTAGTATCTGCAGCAAAGTATTTAGTAGCAATGTAGTATGATAGTAACGGTAACAGTGGCAAAGGTAAAGATAAATGTTTTGGGGTTTTTGTAGCAGTTCTAACAGTAGCAACGGAAAAGTAAATAAGCGAAGAACAATATATGAAAAGCTCGTAGGCAATGGATCAGTGATGGATAATTATGCCAGATGTGATCCCTCATGTAATAGCTATAACATAGGGTGACACAGAACTAGCTCCAATTCATCAATGTAATGTAGGCATGTATTCCGTAAATAGTCATACATGCTTATGGAAAAGAACTTGCATGACATCTTTTATCCTACCCTCCCGTGGAAGCGGGGTCCTAGTGGAAACTAAGGGATATTAAGGCCTCCTTTTAATAGAGAACCGGACCAAAGCATTAACACATAGTGAATACATGAACTCCTCAAACTACGGTCATCACCGAGAAGTATCCCGATTATTGTCACTTCGGGGTTGTCGGATCATAACACATAATAGGTGACTATAGACTTGCAAGATAGGATCAAGAACACACATATATTCATGAAAACACAATAGGTTCAGATCTAAAATCATGGCACTCGGGCCCTAGTGACAAGCATTAAGCATAGCAAAGTCATAGCAACATCAATCTCAGAACATAGTGGATACTAGGGATCAAACCCTAACAAAACTAACTTGATTACATGGTAAATCTCATCCAACCCATCACCGTCTAGCAAGCCTACGATGGAATTACTCACGCACGGCGGTGAGCATCATGGAATTGGTGATGGAGGATGGTTGATGATGACGACGGCGATGAATCCCCCTCTTCGGAGCCCCGAACGGACTCTAGATCAGCCCTCCCGAGAGAGATTAGGGCTTGGCGGTGGCTCCATGTCGTAAAACGCGATGAATCTTTCTCTCTGATTTTTTCCTCTATGAAACGGAATATATGGAGTTGGAGTTGAGGTTGGTGGAGCTCCAGGGGGCCCACGAGATAGGGGGGTGCGCCCTACAGGGGGGCGCGCCCCCCTGTCTCGTGGACATGCCCTGGGCCCCCTGGTGTATTTCTTTCGCCCAGAAATTCTTATTAATTCCAAAAAGTGCTTCCATGGATTTTCAGGACATTCCGAGAACTTTTCTTTTCTACACATAAAACAACATCATGGCAGTTCTGCTAAAAACAGCGTCAGTCCGGGTTAGTTTCATTCAAATCATGCAAATTAGAGTCCAAAACAAGGGCAAAAGTGTTTGGAAAAGTAGATACGTTGGACACGTATCAACTCCCCCAAGCTTAAACCTTTGTTGTCCTCAAGCAATTCAGTTGATAAACTGAAAGTGATAAAGAAAAACTTTTACAAACTCGGTTTGCTCTTGTTGTTGTAAACATGAAAAGCCAACATTCAAGTTTCAGCAAATATTATGAACTAACCATACTCACAATAACACTTAGGTCTCATAATTACTCATATCAATAGCATAATCAGCTAGCGAGCCATAATAATAAAACTCGGATGGCAACACTTTTTGAGACCGCAAAACATAAATGCAGAGCACCTTTAAAGATCAAGGACTGACTAAACATTGTAATTCATGGTAAAAGAGATCAAGTCAAGTCATACCCAATATAAACCAACAATAATGAATGCAAATGATAGTGTGCTCTCCAGCGGGTGCTTTTAATAAGAAGGGTCATGACTCAACATAGAAGTAAATAGATAGGCCCTTCGCAGAGGGAAGCATGGATTTGTAGAGGTGCCAGAGCTCGATTTTAGAATAGAGATTGAATAACATTTTGAGCGACATACTTTCGTTGTCAACGCAACATCTATGAGATGGTTGTATCTTCCATACTACATGCATTATAGGTAGTTCCCAAACAGAATGGTAAAGGTTTATACTCCCCCAACCACCAACAAGCATCAATCCATGGCTTGCTCAAAACAACGAGTGCCTCCAACTAACAACAGCCCTGGGGGAGTTTTGTTCAATTACTTTGATTTGCTTTGATATTTTTGGATCATGGGACTGGGCATCCCGATTACCGGCCCTTTCTCGTGAATGAGGAGCAGAGTCCACTCCTCGTGAGAATAACCCACCTAGCATGGAATATATAGGCAGCCCTAGTTCTAACATGAGCTGCTCGAGCATACAAAATAGAATTTCATTTGAAGGTTTGGAGTTTGGCACATACAAATTTACTTGGAACGGCAGGTAGATACCGCATATAGGAAGGTATAGTGGACTCATATGGAACAACTTTGGGGTTTAAGGAGTTTGGATGCACAAGCAGTATTCCTGCTTAGTACAGGTGAAGGCTAGCAAAAGACTGGGAAGCGACCAACTGAGAGAGCGACAACAGTCATAAACATGCATTAAAATTAATTCACACCGAATACAAGCATGAGTAGGATATAATCCACCATGAACATAAATATCGTGAAGGCTATGTTGATTTATTTCAACTACATGCATGAACATGTGCCAAGTCGAGTCACTCAATTCATTTAAAGGAGGATACCATCCCATCATACCACATCACAATCATTCTAATAGCATGTTGGCACACAAGGTAAACCATTATAACTCATAGCTAATCAAGCATGGCACAAGCAACTATAATCTCTAAATGTCATTGCAAATATGTTTACTTCATAAAAGTTGAATCGATAACGATGAACTCATCATATTTACAAAAACAAGAGAGGTCGAGTTCATACCAGCTTTTCTCATCTCAATAAGTCCATCATATATCGTCATTATTGCCTTTCACTCGCATGACCGAACGATGTGTATAATAATAAGAGTGCACGTGCATTGGACTAAGCTGGAATCTGCAAGCATTCAACTCAAGAGAGAAGACAAGTAATATGGGCTCTAAATTAAATAAACAATCATGCATATGAGAGCCACTAAGCATTTTCAATATGGTCTTCTCGACCCCCAAAGGAAAGAAAAGAAAAGAAAACTATTTACACGGGAAAGCTCCCAACAAGCAAGCAGAAGAACTAGAAATATTTTTGGGTTTTCATTTTAATTTTACTACAAGCATGGAAATTAAACTAACTTTTTTTGGTTTTTTCTCAAGGTTTATCAAACACACAAGAAGAAAACTAGAAAAAGGAATTTAAACTAGCATAGATAATATAATGAAAGAGTATGAGCACCGACGACTAGTGTGTGAACATGAATGTAAAGTCGGTGAGAAATACGTACTCCCCCAAGCTTAGGCTTTTGGCCTAAGTTGGTCTAGTACCAAGGACCGTCTGGCTGATATCCATAAGTGAAACTGGGGTTGTACTGAGCTACAGCGGCAACCACCTCCTGAGCTGCAGCGTGTTGGCGAGCTGCCTCCACTCCCCTCTCGTATTCAGCTGCTTTGTGACGCCCCCGATTCAATCGTACACTAATCATGCACGCAAATGTGTACGATCAAGATCAGGGACTCACGGGAAGATATCACAACACAACTCTAAAACATAAATAAGTCATACAAGCATCATAATACAAGCTAGGGGCCTCGAGGGCTCGAATACAAGTGCTCGATCATAGACGAGTCAGCGGAAGCTACAATATCTGAGTACAGACATAAGTTAAACAAGTTTTCCTTAAGAAGGCTAACACAAACTGGGATACAGATCGAAAGAGGCGCAGGCCTCCTGCCTGGGATCCTCCTAACTACTCCTGGTCGTCGTCAGCGGGCTACACATAGTAGTAGGCACCTCCAGTGTAGTAGTCATCGTCGACGGTGGCGTCTGGCTCCAGGGCTCCAGCATCTGGTTGCGACAACCAGGTAGAAGGGAAAGGGGAAAAGAGGGAGAAAAGCAACCGTGAGTACTCATCCAAAGTACTCGCAAGCAAGGATCTACACTACATATGCATGGGTATATGTGTAAAGAGGCAATATCGGTGGACTGAACTGCAGAATGCCAGAATAAGAGGGGGATAGCTAGTCCTATCGAAGACTACGCTTCTGGCAGCCTCCATCTTGCAGCATGTAGAAGAGAGTAGACTGAAGTCCTCCAAGTAGCATCCCCAAGTAGCATCGCATAGCATAATCCTACCCGGCGATCCTCCCCTCGTCGCCCTGTTAGAGAGCGATCACCGGGTTGTATCTGGCACTTGGAAGGGTGTGTTTTATTAAGTATCCGGTTCTAGTTGTCATAAGGTCAAGGTACAACTCCAAGTCGTCCTGTTACCAAAGATCACGGCTATTCGAATAGATTAACTTCCCTGCAGGGGTGCACCACATAACCCAACACGCTCGATCCCATTTGGCCGGACACACTTTCCTGGGTCATGCCCGGCCTCGAAAGATCAACACGTCGCAGCCCCACCTAGGCCTAACAGAGAGGTCAGCACGCCGGTCTAACTCCTATGGCGCAGGGGTCTGGGCCCATCGCCCATTGCACACCTGCACGTTGCGTGGGCGGCCGAAAGCAGAACTAGCCCCCTTAATACAAGAGCAGGCTTACGTTCCAATCCGGCGCGCTGCTCAGTCGCTGACGTCTAGAAGGCTTCGGCTGATACCACGACGTCGAGTGCCCATATCTTTCCCGCGTAGTTGGTTAGTGCGTATAGGCCAGTGGCCAGACTTAGATCAAATACCAAGATCTCGTTAAGCGTGTTATTACGAAGCAACCGCGAACGCTGACCAGGGCCAGGCCCACCTCTCGCCTAGGTGGTCTCAACCTGCCCTATCGCTCCGCCACATAGTAACAGTCGGGGGCCGTCGGGAACCCAGGCCCACCTCTACTGGGATGGAGTCACCTGTCCTTTCAGCCCCCTTATCCGAATCACTTGCGGGTACTCAACGAGCTGACCCGACTTTAGTCACCATCTGTATAGTATGTATGTATAGTATATACCCGTGATCACCTCCCGAGTGATCACGGCCCGATAGTATAGCAAGGTAGACTGACAAGAATGTAGGGCCACAGATGATAAACTAGCATCCTATACTAAGTATTTAGGATTGCATGTAAGGTATCAACAGATGTAGAAACAATGTCAGGCTATGCATCAGAATAGGATTAACGGAAAGCAGTAACATGCTACACTACTCTAATGCAAGCAGTATAGAGGAGAATAGGCGATATCTGGTGATCAAGGGGGGGCTTGCCTGGTTGCTCAGACAAGGAGGGCTCGCCGGTGACGTAGTCGACCACAGGGGCATCAGCATCGTCACAGGGTCTACCGGAGAGAAGAGGGGGAAGAAACAGAAAATACATAGCAAGCAAGTGCATAAAAGGACAACAAGCAGAGCTAGACGTGTTCTAACGCGGTATGAGGTGATACCGGTGAGGGGGGGAAACATTCGGGAAAGTATCCCCGGTGTTCCGTGTTTTCGGACAGATGAACCGGAGGGGGAAAGTTGTGTGTTCGATATGCTAGGGTTGTGTGGCGGACGAACGAGTTGCATATCCAGAATCGTCTCGTTGTTCTGAGCAACTTTCATGTCGAAAATAATTTAATCCGAGTTACGGATTAAAAGATATGATTTTCTAAAGATTTTATTAATTTCAGGAATTTTCTAAATGGATTTATGACATCAGCATGATGTCATGATGATGTCAGTAGTCAACAAAGTTGACTTGTCAACCTGACTAGTGGGTCCCACTGGTCAGTGACACATTTTAATTAAACAATTTAGTTATCCTAATTAGTATTAATTAGGGGTGGGCCCCACTGTCATTGACTACTAAATTAACTTATTAACAGATCAGGTTAATTAGGTAACTAATGTGTAATTAGTTTAATTAGTTGGTTAATTTAATTAATCACAATTAATTAAGTTAATTATTTCTTAAATTAATTATTTTTATTTTTTATTTTATTATTATTATTATTTTTAAATACGTTCTGTGGGTGGGGCCCATATGTCATAGGCCCTAAGGGCCATAGCGGGTTCGGGTGGCGTAACGGGCAGCAGGGGGATGTTGCCCAAGCAGGCGCACGCCCAGGGGCGGCGGACCCGGCAGGGCGCCAGCGCAGGGGAGGTCAGTGGCCATGGCGAGGCCATGGCTGGAGCGGGGTCCGACCAGCGAGCAGCGACGGGACTGCAAAGACGGGGCGGAGGGCTGTGGCCGGACGCGGCCACGACGGGCGCGCGCGGGCGCGCGCGGGCCGGCGAGTAGGGTCGTGGGGAGCGGGGCCGCGAGCAGGGAACGACGAGGAGCGTGAGGGAGAGGGGAAGGAGGAGGGCGGAGGTCGTGGCCTCACCGGGAATCATAGGGACGGGGCAGCGGGCTCGAGCTCAAGGAGGAGGACGAGGAAGGGGCGGCGTCCAGGTCGCCGGCAACGAGTGCGGCGGGGAGATGGGGTCGAGGGCGCGGCGCCGGAATGGCGGCCTCGGCTCGGGACGAGGAGGAGGTGAGGAGGCGAGACGACGGCGTAGGGCGACGTGGCGCAGCGTGGCTCGGGGAGGCCATCGGGGAGGAGGTCGAGGAGGTCCGGCAGCGTCGGGGGCGGCTTCAGGCGACGGCGTCGAGCGGCGGGGGCTACGGAGTCGAACGCCCCCATTCCCGATCTGGATCGGGGAGGGAGAGCGAGGAGTGGGGGGAGAGTGGGGAGTTGTTAGCGCTAGGGTTTCCTGGGGTGTGGGATAAGGGAGGCCGGGTGGGCCAAGGGGGAGCTGGGCTGGCCGGGTGGGATGGGCCGATGCCCATGGGTAGCCGGGGGGGTTCCTTTCTTTTGATTTGTTTTCATTTGTCTTTCTTTTGTGTTTCCTTTTAGTTAGCAAATAGTTTTACAAAAATATAACCCCTACTCCTAAATTAGCATAATAATATATTCCACTACCTCAACAAGCTTGTTGACCAAATGAACTAGTTTAATATTTGTTTAGTATTTTAAAAGCATTTAAATAATTATTTTGCCACTGTTTTATCTACTCTTGTGCATTTAAATATTTTATTTAGATATGGGTCCTTCACCATAATTGCTTATGATTTATTTTACACCTCCCGAACATTTTAGGTTTAACATTTGAAAACCTTTGTTGTTTGCCTGATTTTGAATTTTGAATTTGAACCGGTTTTGGATCAACGTGAGATTACCAACCGTAATAATGGTGATGTGGCATCATTAACGGGGGGGATTACTGTAGCTTAATTATCCGGGCATCACATGCTTCCTCCCTGGTGACGACATATCTTCCCTTTGCCTGATAATCAAAAAGGTAGGGAGCAGGAAGAGTAACAGGGACGACGTTGCGTCTATCATAGATTAGTCGATAATGGAGGAATTATTCATTCCTCTCAAGAAAATGATGATTAAACATAGCTTCTTTATCCAAATAAATAGGAGGTATCATCATATCTCCCTCTTGTGGAGCTATACCAAGATAATTAGCCACACGGGTTGCATAAATTCCTCCAAATAAATCTCCCTTTCTACTATTATTCTTCAACCTACGTGCAACTATTGCCCCCAAGTTATAACCTTTATAACCTAACACAACACTCTTGAGGACACACACATCAGGGACACACATGTGACATGCTTCATCCTTACCATTAATACATCTACCAATGAAGAGAGCAAAATAATGTATAGCAGGAAAATGAATGCTCCCTATGGTAGATTGTGCTATGTCCCTAGATTCTCCCACAGTAATACTAGCAAGAAAATCTTTAAATTCATATTTGTGAGGATCATTAATATTACCCCACCGCCGGAGTTTGCAAGCAGTTGTAAAATCCTCTAATATTCCAGAAAAAATCATACTAAATTTGCAGGGCATTTGGAGCACTTTTATTTTTGGACTATTTTTTAATGCATAGATAATTCAGAAAACAGACAGATAATACTATTTTTGCTTTATTTAATCTAAATAGCAGAAAGTAAAAGGAGGGTACAGAAGGTTGTGCCTTCTAGTTTCATCCATCTCTTGATCATCAAAATGAACCCACTAACAAGGTTGATCAAGTCTTGTTAACAAACTCATTCCGAATAGCATGGAACCGGAGAAATTTCGAATAACACTAAGTTACCTCAACGGGGATATGAAAATCCCCAACAATAAGAATATCATACTTTTTCTTGGTAGTAGGGATAGGAAATTCAAAACCTCCAGAAATAATAGTTGGAACTTTTTCAATAGAATTGATGCTATATGAACTTGAGATTGTTTCCTCGGAAAGTGTACCGTATGCTCATTACCATTAACATGAAAAGTGACATTGCCTTTGTTGCAATCAATAACAGCCCCTGTAGTGTTCAAAAAAGGTCTACCAAGGATAATAGACATACTATCATCCTCGGGAATATCAAGAATAACAAAGTCCGTTAAGATAGTGACATTTGCAACCACAACAGGCACATCGTCACAAATACCGACAGGTATAGCAGTTGATTTATCAGCCATTTGCAAAGATATTTCAGTAGGTGTCAACTTATTCAATTCAAGTCTACGATATAATGAGAGAGGCATAACACTAACACCGGCTCCAAGATCACATAAAGCAGTTCTAACATAATTTCTTTTAATGGAGCATGGTATAGTTGGTACACCCGGATCTCCAAGTTTCTTTGGTATTCCACCCTTAAAAGTGTAACTAGCAAGCATGGCGGAAATTTCAGCTTCCGGTATCTTTCTTTTATTTGTAATGATATCCTTCATATACTTAGCATAAGGATTTACTTTGAGCATATCAGTTAAACGCATACGTAAGAAAATAGGTCTAATCATTTCAGCAAAGTGCTCAAGATCCTCATCATCCTTTGACTTGGATGGTTTAGGAGGAAAGGGCATGGGTTTCTGAACCCATGGTTCTCTTTCTCTACCGTGCTTCCTAGCAACAAAATCTTTCTTATCATAACGTTGATTCTTTGATTGTGGGTTATCAGGATCAACAGTAGGTTCAATCTCTACATCGTTGTTTTTGCTAGGTTGAGCATCAACATGAACATAATCATTAGGTTCATGTTCATCACCTGATTGGGTTTCAGCATCGAAAATAGAAATATCATTGGGATTATCAGGTGTGTCTCCAGTAGCTTCACTAGAAGCATGCAAAGTCCTATCATCTTTCTTTTTCTTATTTTTGGAAGAACTAGGTGCTTCTAAATTATTTCTTTGAGAATCTTGCTCGATTCTCTTAGGGTGGCCTTCAGGATACAAAGGTTCCTGAGTCATTCTACCAGTTCTAGTAGCCACTCTAACAGCAAAGTCATTTTTATTATTTAATTCCTCAAGCAAATCATTTTGAGCTTTGAGTACTTGCTCAGCTTGAGTATCAACCATAGAAGCATATTTGCTAACGAGGTGAAGTTCATCTTTAACTCTAGCCAGATTATCACATACACATCCTATCTCGAAAGCGTTATTCTTTAACTCTCTACCAACATAAGCATTAAAACTTTCTTGTCTAGCCATAAAGTCATCAAATTCATCTAAGCATGGGCTATGAAATTTAGTAGAGAGGATTTCAACTTTATTATATCTATACAGAGAATTTACCTTTACTACCTGTGTCGGGTTATCAAGACAATATGGTTCTTCAACAGGCGGTATATTAAGACCATGTATTTCTTAAATAGGTGGTAAATTCTTAACATCTTCAGCTTTAATACCTTTTTCTTTCATTGATTTCTTTGCTTCTTGCATATCTTCAGGACTGAGAAATAAAACACCTCTCTTCTTCGGAGTGGGTTTAGGAATAGGCTCAGGAATTGGCTCAATAGGTTCAGGAATCACTTCAGGAATTGGCTCAGGAAGAGTCCAATTATTTTCATTAGTCAACATATTATTCAATAATATTTCAGCTTCGTCGACTGTTCTTTCCCTGAAAACACAACCAGCACAACTATCCAAGTAGTCCTTGGAAGCATCGGTTAGTCCATTATAAAAGATATCAAGTATTTCATTTTTCTTAAGAGGATGATCAGGCAAAGCATTAAGTAACCGCAGAAGCCTCCGCCAAGCTTGTGGAAGACTCTCTTCTTTGATTTGCACAAAATTATATATTTCCCGCAAGGCAGCTTGTTTCTTATGAGCAGGGAAATATTTAGCAGAGAAGTAATAAATCACATCCTGGGGACTACGCACACAACCAGGAGCAAGAGAATTATACCAAGTCTTAGCATCACCCTTTAATGAGAACCGAAATATCTTAAGGATATAAAAATAGCAAGAATCTCATCATTAGTAAACAGGGTAGCTATATCATTCAACTTGGTAAGATGTGCCACAACAGTTTCAGATTCAAGGCCATAAAAAGGATCAGATTCAACTAAACTAATAATTTCAGGATCAACAGAGAATTCGTAATCCTTATCAGTAACACAGATAGGTGAAGTAGCAAAAGTAGGGTCGGGTTTCATTCTAGCATTAAGAGACTACTGCTTCCATTTAGCTAATAATTTCTTAAGATCAGATCTATCATTGCAAGCAAAGATTTACCTAGCAGCTTCTTCATTCATAACATAACCCTTAGGAACAACAGGCAATACATAATCATTGGGAGAACATTCATCATCACTATCATCAATAATATCATCTACAATATTTTCATTCCCCCTAACTCTAGCAAGTTGTTCATCAAGAAATTCACCTAATGGCAAAGTAGTATCACACACAGAAGTAGTTTCATCATGCATAGCAAAAGTGGCATCATCAATAACATGCGACATATTAGAATTCATAGCAATAACAGGTTTAGGCGTGGCAAGCTTACTCATAACAGAAGGAAAATCTAGTGCAGAGCTAGATGGCAGTTCCTTACCTCCCCTCGTAGTTGAGGGATAGATCTTGGTTTTAGCGTCTTTCAAGTTCTTCATAGTGATCAACAGATATAAATCCCAAGTGACTCAGAGAATAGAGCTATGCTCCCCGGCAACGGCGCCAGAAATTAGTCTTGATAACCCACAAGTGTAGGGGATCGCAACAGCTTTTGAGGGTGTACAACCCAAATTTATTGATTCGACGCAAGGGGAGCCAAAGAATATTCTTGAGTATTAGTAGTTGAGTTGTCAATTCAACCACACATGGATAACTTAGTATCTGCAGCAAAGTATTTAGTAGCAAAGTAGTATGATAGTAATCGTAACAGTGGCAAAGGTAAAGATAAATGTTTTTGGGTTTTTGTAGCAGTTGTAACAGTAGCAATGGAAAAGTAAATAAGCGAAGAACAATATATGAAAAGCTCGTAGGCAATGGATCAGTGATGGATAATTATGCCAGATGTGATCCCTCATGTAATAGCTATAACATAGGGTGACACAGAACTAGCTCCAATTCATCAATGTAATGTAGGCATGTATTCCGTAAATAGTCATACGTGCTTATGGAAAAGAACTTGCATGACATCTTTTGTCCTACCCTCCCGTGGCAGCGGGATCCTAGTGGAAACTAAGGGATATTAAGGCGTCCTTTTAATAGAGAACTGGACCAAAGCATTAACAGATAGTGAATACATGAACTCCTCAAACTACGATCATCACCGAGAAGTATCCCGATTATTGTCACTTCAGGGTTGTCGGATCATAACACATAATAGGTGACTATAGACTTGCAAGATAGGATCAAGAACACACATATATTCATGAAAACAT
This sequence comes from Triticum dicoccoides, assembly GCF_002162155.2. Taxonomy (NCBI): domain Eukaryota; kingdom Viridiplantae; phylum Streptophyta; class Magnoliopsida; order Poales; family Poaceae; genus Triticum; species Triticum dicoccoides. Next base: position 372,275,969 of record NC_041381.1, on the reverse strand, counting down.
AATAGGTTCAGATCTGAAATCATGGCACTCGGGCCCTAGTGACAAGCATTAAGCATAGCAAAGTCATAGCAACATCAATCTCGGAACATAGTGGATACTAGGGATCAAACCCTAACAAAACTAACTTGATTACATGGTAAATCTCATCCAACCCATCACCGTCCAGCAAGCCTACGATGGAATTACTCACGCACGATGGTGAGCATCGTGAAATTGGTGATGGAGGATGGTTGATGATGACGACGGCGACGAATCCCCCTCTCCGGAGCCCCGAACGGACTCTAGATCAGCCCTCCCGAGAGAGGTTAGGGCTTGGTGGCGGCTCCGTGTCGTAAAATGCGATGAAAATTTCTCTCTAATTTTTTCCTCCGCGAAACGGAATATATGGAGTTGGAGTTGAGGTCGGTGGAGCTCCAGGGGGCCCACGAGATAGCCCCCTCCCCGTCTCGTGGACAGGCCCTAGGCCCCCTGGTGTGTTTCTTTCGCCCAGAAATTCTTATTAATTCCAAAAAGTGCCTCCGTGGATTTTCAGGACATTCCGAGAACTTTTCTTTTCTACACATAAAACAACATCATGGCAGTTCTGCTGAAAACAGCGTCAGTCCAGGTTAGTTTCATTCAAATCATGCAAATTAGAGTCCAAAACAAGGGCAAAAGTGTTTGGAAAAGTAGATACGTTGGAGACGTATCACACAGTTAAAAATTTAGCACGATAATGATATAGCCGATTAGGCTAGGAATGACTTGAAGGATTATTAAACTCGTAAGCAACGGTAATTGCTTAGAGTTATTGAATCGGAGTGCGGAATCGATTCACTTATTGGTGTTCTTGGTTGACAAACAACCCAGAACCCATGAAGTGATAAGACAGGGTAAGGTAGTACTTCATCAAAAATTCATAAGATGTAGTACAAGGGCATGATATCCTCGAGATACCAGGGGTAATACTCGAAGGTAGATCATAATAGAGGTTGGGAAGGCGTATTGACCTACAGAAGACAAGTGATTTAACTTGTCCAAGAAATGGGACCAAGGAAGAATAATCATGGTCGGAACCACTGTTGCAAAGGATCAATTCACCGATGCCAGATGATAATATATCAAGGAATTAGTTTTTTAAGAGGAGTTTCTATGATAAGACTTGCGTCGTGTCCATGGGCATGAATGCAAAGTTCAAGGTCGACTCCCACTTCTCCAATGCATAACTTTTCATTCACTTCTCATTTTCGAAGAAGTTGCAATGTTGGAGTTTTATCTGGCAAAACACCAGAAGAGTAAGACTCATGAAAACTCTTGAGTTCACATGGATTAGGGAAGGCATAGGTTCAACCCATAGAGGCATCTTAGGGACATATACCACAAACTTCAAGAATAAATAACATAAGCTCGAAAGCCGAGCATGGTTAGCCAAATCAGAGAAAACAAATTACCAAAGGCATTATATACCGGGGGAAGAACTCACAAGGTGATTGAATATGAAGGACATTATCGGATAATAAATCAACATTGGATCTGGCGATCCACAATGGAGCTGAGGTGAGTATCGGTACTCAATCAGAGGAAGAAAGAATGCAAAGGCATTGGATTATAGAAATATCTGGATAATTCCAAAGCTTAAATACAAAATGATTTTGAATCAAGGGATCGGAAGCAAACACTCTAATTAAGGATGGAAAAATTGAATAGACTTAGGGGTACAATCGACGGTAATTTGATTGGTCGAGAACCAACTCATGTTAAAAATGACGTCTGAGTTGGAAAGATAATTTAGAAGGGTCAACTGATGGTTGCATGCATTCTCACACATGTTGAATCAATAGGATCAAAATTACGGTGTCAAAGGATACTAATGAATATTGCCAGACATCTAGAAAGTATCCATAATGCAAGCAGACAAGTATTTGCAGAGCAATAGTTGGAGAGGATTATCGGAAGATCAAATAGTATTACAACTTATCTTAAGAAGCATACAAACAACTCAGGATGAACGGATACTCGATAAGTGTGAGGAATTATCCGTAGGTGTATTCATGGGGAAATGGAGATGCAATGCAGCAGGCACAATTGATTCTTGAAACATCGGATTATATTATGAGTGTTGGGGAACGTAGTAATTTCAAAAAAATTCCTACGTACACGCAAGATCATGGTGATGGCATAGCAACGAGAGGGGAGAGTGTTGTCCACGTACCCTCGTACACTGTAAGCGGAAGCGTTATGACAACGCGGTTGATGTAGTCGTACGTCTTCACGATCCGACCGATCCAAGTACCGAACGTACGACACCTCCGAGTTCAGCACACGTTCAGCTCGATGACGATCCCCGGGCTCCGATCCAGCAAAGCTTCGGGGATGAGTTCCATCAGCACGATGGCGTGGTGACGATGATGATGCTCTACCGGCGCAGGGCTTTGCCTAAACTCCGCGACAATATGACTGAGGTGGAATATGGTGGAGGGGGGCACCGCACACGGCTAAGGAACGATCCGTAGATCAACTTGTGTGTCATGGGGTGCCCCCTGCCCCCGTATATAAAGGAGCAAGGGAGGAGGAGGCCGGCCCTAGGAGGAGGGCGCGCCAAGGGGAGTCCTACTCCCACCGGGAGTATGACTCCTTCTTTCCTAGTCCAACTAGGAGAAGGGGGGAAAGGAGGGAAGTGGAGAAGGAAGGGAGAGGGGGGCCGCGCCCCAAACCCTTTGTCCAATTCGGACTGGGCTTGGGAGGGGCGCGCGCCACCTCCTGGCTCCTTCCCACTAAGGCCCATTAAGGCCCAATACTCTTCCCCGTATTCCCGTAACTCCCCGGTACTCCGAAAAATACCCGAATCACTCGGAACCTTTCCGAACTCCGAATATAGTCGTCCAATATATCGATCTTTACGTCTCGACCATTTCGAGACTCCTCGTCATGTTCCCGATCTCATCCGGGACTCCGAACTCCTTCGGTACATCAAAACTCATAAACTCATAATAAAACTATCATCGAAACCTTAAGCGTGCGGACCCTACGGGTTCAAGAACTATGTAGACATGACCTAGAACTATTCTTGGTCAATAACCAATAGCGGAACCTGGATGCTCATATTGGCTCCTACATATTCTACGAAGATCTTTATCGGTCAAACCGCATAACAACATACGTTGTTCCCTTTGTCATTGGTATGTTACTTGCCCGAGATTCGATCGTCGGTATCCAATACCTAGTTCAATCTCGTTACTGGCAAGTCTCTTTACTCGTTACATAATGCATCATTCCGTAACTAACTCATTAGCTACATTGCTTGCAAGGCTTATAGTGATGTGCATTACCGAGAGGGCCCAGAGATACCTCTCCGACAATCGGAGTGACAAAACCTAATCTCGAAATACGCCAACCCAACATGTACCTTTGGAGACACCTGTAGTACTCCTTTATAATCACCCAATTACGTTGTGACGTTTGGTAGTACCCAAAGTATTCCTCCGATAAACGGGAGTTGCATAATCTCATAGTTACAGGAACATGTATAAGTCATGAAGAAAGCAATAGCAATATACTAAACGATCAAGTGCTAGGCTAACGGAATGGGTCATGTCAATCACATCATTCTCCTAATGATGTGATCCCATTAATCAAATGACAACACGTGTCTATGGTTAGGAAACATAACCATCTTTGATTAATGAGCTAGTCAAGTAGAGGCATACTAGTGACTATATGTTTGTCTATGTATTCACACATGTATCATGTTTCCGGTTAATACAATTCTAGCATGAATAATAAACACTTATCATGAAATAAGGAAATAAATAATAACTTTATTATTGCCTCTAGGGCATATTTCCTTCAGTCTCCCACTTGCACTAGAGTCAATAATCTAGTTCACATCGCTATGTGATTTAACACCAATATTCCCATCTGCATGTGATTAATACCCATAGTTCACATCATCATGTGATCAACACCCAAAGGGTTTACTAGAGTCAATAATCTAGTTCACATCGCTATGTGATTAACACCCAAAAGAGTACTAAGGTATGATCATATTTTGCTCGTGAGAGAAGCTTAGTCAACGGGTCTGTCATATTCAGAGTCGTATATATTTCACAAATATTCTATGTCCACAATGCTCTGCACGGAGCTACTCTAACTAATTGCTCCCACTTTCAATATGTATCCAGATTGAGACTCAGAGTCATCCGGATTGGTGTAAAACCTTGCATCGTTGTAACTTTTACGACGGGCTCTTTTATCACCTCCATAATCGAGAAACATCTCCTTAGTCCTTACTAAGGATATTCTAGACCCATGTACAGTGATCTACTATTAGATCAAAATTGTATTCCTTTGCCAAACACAGAGCAAGGTATACAATAGGTATGGTTCACAACATAGCATACTTTATAGAACCTATGACTGAGGCATAGGGAATGACTTTTCATTCTCTTTCTATTTTCTGCAATGGTCGGGTCTTGAGTCTTACTCAACTTCACACCTTGTAACACATGCAAGAACTCCTTCTTTGACTGTTCCATTTTGAACTATTTCAAAAATTTATCAAGGTATGTACTCATTGAAAAATCTTATCAAGCGTCTTGATCTATCTATATAGATCTTGATGCTCAATGTGTAAGCAGCTTCACCGAGGTCTTGCTTTGAAAAACTCTTATTCAAGTGTCCTTTCATGCTATCCAGAATTTCCATATCATTTCCAGTTAACAATATGTCATCCACATATAATATTAGAAATGCTACAGAGCTCCCACTCACTTTCTTGTAAATACAGGCTTCTTCAAAAGTCTGTATAAAACCATATGCTTTGATCAACTCATCAAAGCGTATATTCCAACTCCGAGATGCTTGCACCAGTCCATAGATGGATTGCTGGAGCTTGCACAATTTGTTAGCACCTTTAGGATTGACAAAACCTTCTGGTTGCATCATCTACAACTCTTCTTTAAGAAAACCATTAAGGAATGCAGTTTTGTTTATCCATTTGCCAGATTTCATAAAATGCGGCAATTGCTAACATGATTCAGACAGACTTAAGCATAGATACGAGTGAAAAACTCTCATCGTAGTTGTAACACCCCGGTGTCATGATGCTACAGTAATCCCTGAGATCAAGCTAATCATTTTGCTATAACAGTGCTTAGTCACTTTAATCAATATTCCATTTCAATTTCTGAGTGAAATTCAAAATTGCTCAAACATGAAAACTAAAATGTTCATCATGTGCCAAATAATCCACAAGTAATATTGGTGGTGAACCAACATTTTTGAAAAGTGTTTAAGTGGCCTAAACTACTTATAACAGTGAGCTGAGCAATAATTTAAATACCTTATTAAATTATAAAATTTGCAAACTACTTTTAAAGTCTCACAACCTTTTTGTGGCAGTGCACAATAATTCTTTGAAAATTATCTTGGCCAGTGGCATAATTTTGCAAAGTCATTAGTGTCTAAAAAGAAGATGCAAAAGCTGCTGGAAAAACAAAAAAAAGAAATAAAAAGGAAAAAGCAGAGGGGAGAGTGAGAAAAGAGCCCCCTGCCTCCCTGGGCTTTAGCCCATTACACTGGCCGGCCCATCTTACCCAGGGTCGCCTTCCCTGTTCGACCGACCCCGTCGCTACAGGGGCGCGGTCGCCCCGGACCGCCTCGCCGTCGATGACAAGGGGGAGGATAAGGCCTCCACGCCCCCGACGCCTCGGGTGCCTCTCCCACTCACCTCCCCACTTGCCCCGCTCCGCCTCTCCCTCTCCCCACCAGATTCCTCCTCGCTCCCCCTCACCCTTCTCCTCCCTCACCGAGGGAGCCGCTGCCGCGCGCCGTCGATCCCACGCTCCCTGTCGACCTCTCGCCTCTCCCCGATGACATAGCGCTCCGCCGTCGTCCTCTGCATCGTCCTATCCAAGCAATTGGAGCCGGAAGCCACCGAGATGAGCCCGACGACCTCTTCTTCCCCTACGGCCATCTTCAACTCCGGCGATGATTCCGGTGACGACATGCCTCCCGGAGCCCATTTGAGCACAACTACAGGGCCCGGTGAGCAGTCGTCGTCCTTCTCCCTCTGTCCCCGCGCGTTTCCGTCACTGTAGTGGTCGCATTGGAGATGCCCGAACTCTCCGTCGCGGATCTCGTCGCCGGCAAGACTCCGGTGACCAAATGGTCACGGGCTAGTGCCCAGCGCGCTCACTGCACCGTGTAGGCCTCGTCTAGCCGCTTGGTTTGCCCGCAAACGCACCCCAGCCCCGATCCCGACGATGACCGAAGTCCGGCATCCGCCCCGCTCGACGCCGTCGTCGTTGCAGCCCGCCCCCGCCTGAGCTAAGGTCACAGTTGGATGTGCCGCTCCTCCCGCGTCCGAACGAGCCTGGCCGCGCTCGAAACGGCCCCCTGTGGCATTTTTCCGGCGAAGTCCGGCGAGCCCTGCCGCTGTTTTGGTCGCCGGCGGTGAAACCCCGACGCCGCCGACGTGGCACACCTGGGGCCCGCCTCTGGGTCACTGCCCGTGGCCCCCTGGCCCAGTTGACCTCGTTGACCGTGGTCAACTGTGTTGACTGGGCACACAGTGTTACTGACACGCGGGCCCCACCGCATTTTTTTTGTTAAATAAACGTTTTTACAAATAAAAATAATTAGTTAAGCTAAAATTCACCGGGGGTGATTCCTCGGGTTTTCCCCTTGATGTTTGGACACACGGTTACTATGGTTACTATGTTACACTGAACCATGTTACTAAAGACGGGTTGACCCTGAGGGGTACCCGCGCGAGCATAATTGCGAGTGATGTGGAGTCGGGTTGACCTGGAAGGTGCCCGAGAGATAATTACGAGGCGTGGCCGGGCATTCTTAGCCCTTGCCACAAGTCCTCGAGACGGGGCAACGGGGTCACATCTTTCGTGAGTCTCTGCTTGTTACCGCGCGTTCCTAATCCACTACGATTTGGATATTTGATCCGAGGGGCCTCTGGCCTGATAGCACTAACCATCACGTGGGCATAGTATAGGCGTTCTGCGTCGTATGCATCAGCCGAAGCTTAATAGACGTCAGCGACTGAGCGGCGCGCGCCGGGTTGGACTGGTAAGCACCTACCTTTTTAAGGAGGTAGCTAGGTCTGCTCACCGGCCGCGTTCGCAACGTGCAGGAGTTCCCGGGGAGATGGCCCATGACCCCTGGGGGCATAGGTTTAGTCCGGCGTGCTGGCCTCTCTATTAAGCCTAGGTCGGGTTGCGGCGTATTGTTTGGCCGAGGTCGGCCATGACCCAGGAAAGTGTGTCCGGCCATAGTTAATCAAGCGTGGTGGGTAAGTTGGTGCACCCCTGCAGGGAAGAAAACATCTATCGATAGCCTGTCCTACGGTAACAGACACTTGGAGTTGTATCCCGATCGATACAACTAGAACTGGATACATGTGATGAGAATTGGATGATGATGAGAATTGGATTATGATGATAATTGGATAGTACGGCTCTGGGATTTCTTTCTCGCAGGGAGTCGAGAAGGGATCTCTGGCCGAGGTTGATAACACTACTACTACTTTACTTTATGCTACTCTACTCCCTCCTGTTTGCTGCAAGATGGTGGTTTCCAGAAGATGCTAGTCTTCGATAGGACTAGGCCTTCTCTCTATTCTGGCATTTCTGCAGTCCAGTCCACATATACAGCCTTCCTTTGATAATGTTGCATCTGTAGTGTAGATCGTTGCTTGCGAGTACTTTGGATGAGTACTCACGGTTGCTTTGCTCCCTCTTTTTCCCCTTTTCCATTCTTTTCAGATGATGCAACCAGATGACGGAGTCCAGGAGCCAGATGACACCTTTGACGACTGCTACTACCCCGAGGGTGTCTACTACCACGTGACGGAGACTGCGGATGACCAGGAGTAGTTAGGAGGCTCCCATGCAGGAGCCCTTGCCTTTTCGATCGTAGATGCTTTTGTGCTAGCCTTCTTAAGGCACTTGTCTAACTCATGTCTGTACTCAGATATTGTTGCTTCCGCTGACTCTTGTGTTTTCGAGCTTATGTATTCGAGCCCTCGAGGCCCCTGGCTTGTAATATAAAGCTTGTATTATTTTAATTTGTGTCTAGAGTTGTGTTGAGATATCTTCCCGTGAGTCCTTGATCTTGATCGTACACATTTGCGTGTATGATTAGTGTACGATTGAATCGAGGGCGTTACAAGTTGGTATCAGAGCCGACTGCCTGTAGGTAGCCCCCTTTCCAACTCCTTGGCAGAAGTTGAGTCTAGTCACTAAAAAACTTTTACTAACATTGGCTGTGTGGCTTACGGGCCCACATCGCCATTGGGTGGTACTAGGATCTTTTACTCCTCGTCTATACTCTGGGACTCTGAACTCTCTTCTACTCGGGTTAAACGAATTTACTAACATTAGGATCCCGTGACCACATTCACCCCGAAGTTGGTTAAAGCCATAGTTATTCCTTAGAATAGCCTCTGGAATAGTACACACACCTGTCGTGTTGACTACGAAGTGGAATCCATCGTACCTCCTTCATTATGCATGTTTTCATCATGAATGATCCTTGCCTTTGCAAATGCTCAATGCTGAACTACCCCCTGTTATATGTTAGCAAGATGGTTAGACCGACTGGTCGTGGTCGTGGTGGCAACGACCTACCACCGCCCGAATTATTTGCTGGAATGATGCAACAGTTTGAGCTGAACCGCCAGTTCATGGAAGGAATGATGGCTCAGTTTCCTCATCCGAATATGAACCAGCAGCCAGCCCCAGTTACTCTGCAGGACTTCATGGGCCTCAACCCGACAATCTACCGCAGCTCAACTCAGCCCCTTGATGCTGATGACTGGCTCCGAGACATCACGTATGAAATGGAGTCTGCTAGTGTTGCCCCTGCCAGCTATGTCACCTTTGCATCCTTCTTCCTCAAGGGTCCCGCTGCTCAATGGTGGGACAGCCACAGACGTACCCTACCTGCTGGAACGCTCATCACTTGGCCAGATTTCCAAGCCGCTTTCCGTGCCCGCTTCATTCCTCAGGGAATCATGGACAGGAAGAAGCGCGAGTTCTGTAACTTCACCCAAGGCAACAAGTCTGTAGATGCTTATCAGCGGGAATTCTTGGAATTGTCCCGTTACGCTGAAGAAGACATTGCTACTGATGCTCGTAGGCAAGAAAAGTTCCATGACGGACTTCACCCTGATATCAAGCTAGCACTGCTCGTTCATGACTTTACCGACTTCGCCACCTTGGTGAACAAGGCTATTCAGGTTGAGACTGGTCTTTAGGAACACCAGGGATCCCTCAGGCGTAGCCGTGACGCTGGCCCATCTTCGGGCCCGTCAGCGCAGAAGCGTCAGATATGGATTCCCCATAGCATGTATCGTCCAACTGCACCTGCACCAAGACAGTCCTATGCTACACCTCGTCTGCCTCTTCCACCAGAGAGGCAGCCTCTTCGAGATGTACCATCCCAAGCTCCTGCTCCCTATCCCAATGATGGTCTGTGCTTCAGATGTGGCCGCCCCGATCACCTTGCTAAAGAGTGCACTCAGAAAAAGAGCCAGCTGGCTCTACCTTCAAATGGCCGTAACAATCAGCCCTATAACAACAATGCCAGACCTTATGGTCGTGGTCATGATAATCATGTTGATCTGAATGAAGCTCAAGACCAGCCTGCCATTGTGATGGGTACTCTTCTCGTTAATTCAGTACCAGCTGCTGTTTTATTCGATACAGGAGCATCGCATTCTTTCATATCAGAAGATTTTGCATTCATGCATGGCATTAAATACGAAGAGATGCACACTCCACTAGTGGTAAAAAACCCTGCGGGGCAATGCCAAACCTCCATGGTTAGCCACAACGTTTCAGTTGAAATCGAAGGGTTGGAATTCTTTGCATCCCCCATTATTCTAAAGTCTTCCAATGTTGACCTAATTCTGGGAATGGATTGGTTGAAAGCACATACGGCTTCTATCGTTTGTGCCACTAAAACCGTCCACCTTCTACACCCTTCAGATGAGATAGTAAGCTACAATGCTCGTCTGGTTCGAAACGCTGAAGCACGACTTTATGTGCTGAATGCGTTGAACGCGGCACCTCTTGAGGGAATTGAAAAGATTCCAGTCGTTCGCGACTTCCAAGACGTATTTCTAGAAGAACTTCCAGGAATACCCCCTGCCCGGGCTGTCGAGTTCGTCATCGACTTGAAACCAGGCACCGTTCCTATCGCCAAACGACCCTACAAGATGCCACCTCATGAACTCCTTGAGCTTAAGGAGGAAATCGACAAATCTCTTCGCAAGGGTTTCATTCGCCCAAGTTCCTCTGCTTGGGGAGCACCTTCTCTCTTTGTGAAGAAGAAGGACGGAACGAACCGTTTGGTCCAAGATTACCGTCCTATCAACCAAGCTACAATTCAGAACAAATATCCCCTTCCTCGGATCAATGATTTGTACGATCAACTGGATGGATCATCGATATTCTCTAAACTCGACTTGAGGTTGGGTTACCACCAGATCCGTGTTCGTGAAGAGGATATTCCAAAGACCGCATTCGTTACTCGATATGGTTCATATGAGTACACCGTCATGTCATTCGGTTTAACCAATGCTCCAGCTACTTTCTCTCGTCTGATGAATTACATATTCATGGATTACCTCGACAAGTTCGTTGTAGTCTATCTAGATGATATACTGGTATATTCAAAGAATAAAGAAGAACATGCTGAACATCTTCGTCTTGTTCTGGAGAAGCTCCGAGAACATCAACTTTATGCCAAGTATTCCAAGTGCGAATTCTGGTTACCCGAAGTCACCTACCTTGGTCATGTCATCTCCAAGGATGGTATTGCCGTCAACCCAGAGCGCGTTCAGGCTATTCTTGACTGGACCCCTCCGAAGACTGTCAAGCAAGTCAGAAGCTTTCTCGGACTAGCCAGCTATTGTCGCCGCTTTGTTGAGAATTTCTCCAAGATCGCCAAGCCACTGACTAATCTGCTTCACAAAGGCGTTAAGTTCGACTGGACAGACAAATGTCAGGAAAGTTTCCAGGCACTCAAGGACAAGCTGACTTCTGCCCCAGTGCTTGCTCCTCCTGATTCTCGCAAGGACTTCGTCATCTATGTGACGCTTCACCTCAAGGATTAGGCTGTGTCCTAATGCAAGAGCGCAGGGTGATTGCTTATGCTTCCCTTCAAGTGCGTCCTCATGAGGAAAACTACCCAGTTCATGACCTCGAGCTTGCTGCGGTTATCTTTGCACTGAAGCTATGGCGACAATACCTTCTCGGTAATCGTTGCGAGATCTTCACCGATCATCAGAGTCTGAAGTACCTGTTTACTCAGCCAGATCTGAACCTCCGTCAGCAGCGATGGATGGAAGCTATTGCTGACTACAACTGCGGTATATCCTATACCCCTGGAAGGCTAATGTAATGGCCGATGCCCTGAGCCGTAAGTCTTATTGCAATAATCACATGGTCTACAAAGCTCAACCCGGCCTTTATGAAGAGCTATGCAAACTGAACCTTCAACTAGTTCCACAGGGTTCTCTGAATAACCTTGTGCTGGAACCAACTCTTCTGAAAGCAATTAAGTCTGCTCAAGCCAAAGATGCTCACATTGATTTGATGAAAAAGGATCTTGCCTTAGAGAAATCCAGAGATTTCTCACTTGGTGAAGATGGAACCTTATACTTCAGAGATCGCATTGTAGTACCCCGGTTCGAGCTAATGACAGAGAAGGTGATGAAAGAAGTGCATGACACCCCCCTCTCTATTCATCCGGGAAGTACCAAGATGTATCTAGACATTCGTCAAAAGTACTGGTGGTCTAATATGAAGCAAGACATTGCTCGATATATTGAAGAATGTGACGTTTGTCGTCGCGTCAAAGCAGAACATCAGAAACCGGCTGGACTTCTACAACCGCTTTCGATTCCTGAATGGAAGTGGGATAAGATCCAAATGGACTTCGTCACAGGCCTTCCCAAGTCTCAGAAAGGTAACGATGCTATATTTGTCGTCATCGACCAATTCTCGAAGGTTGCTCACTTTCTGCCAGTCAAGGAGACAATCACTGCTAGTCAATTAGCAAACTTGTATATCTCTAGAATTGTGTCACTCCACGGCATTCCAAAGGAGATCAGTTCAGACCGTGGCAGTATTTTCACTTCTAAGTTCTGGGATAGTTTCCAAGAGGCAATGGGAACTCATATTACCTGGAGCACTGCTTATCATCCCCAATCCCAAGGCCAAGTCGAGCGAGTCAATCAAATTCTTGAAGACATGCTTCGAGCTTATGTTATTTCTTTCGGCAAGAAGTGGGAAGAATCTCTCCCTTATGCGGAGTTCTCTTATAACAACAGCTATCAAGCCAGCTTGAAGATGGCACCCTTCGAAGTGCTCTATGGACGTAAGTGCCGAACCCCTCTGAATTGGTCAGAAACTTGGGAACGGACACTCATTGGTCCGGATATTATTCAACAAGCTGAAGAGCAGGTTCGCATTGTCCGGGATAATCTCAAGGCGGCCCAGTCCCGCCAGAAGAGCAACTATGACCGGAAACACTGGGGTTCAACTTATCAACCTGGTGAACAAGCTTATCTGCGTGTCACTCCTTTGAGAGGCACTTATCGGTTCGGAGTCAAGGGCAAGTTAGCTCCTCGCTACATTGGTCCCTTCCGTATTCTCGCCCGTCGTGGACTGGTGGCTTATCAACTGGAGTTGCCACCTCAGTTCTCTCATGTTCATGATGTCTTCCACGTGTCGCAACTTCGTCGATGCTTCAAGGATCCAGAACGTGAAGTGGATCCGGAATTGATTGAAATACAAGATGATCTCACATACAAGGAGCATCCGATCTGCATTCTTGAAGAGGCTGAACGTCGAACACGCCAGAAGGTTACCAAGTTCCTCAAGGTGCAATGGTCGAATCATACTAAAGAGGAAGCCACTTGGGAACGCGAAGATAACCTCCGGGATGAATACCCCGACCTGTTCCCTTCTACCTCTTAATTCTCGGGACGAGAATTTCTTTTAGAGGAGGAGAGTTGTAACACCCCGGTGTCATGATGCTACAGTAATCCCTGAGATCAAGCTAATCATTTTGCTATAACAGTGCTTAGTCACTTTAATCAATATTCCATTTCAATTTCTGAGTGAAATTCAAAATTGCTCAAACATGAAAACTAAAATGTTCATCATGTGCCAAATAATCCACAAGTAATATTGGTGGTGAACCAACATTTTTGAAAAGTGTTTAAGTGGCCTAAACTACTTATAACAGTGAGCTGAGCAATAATTTAAATGCCTTATTAAATTATAAAATTTGCAAACTACTTTTAAAGTCTCACAACCTTTTTGTGGCAGTGCACAATAATTCTTTGAAAATTATCTTGGCCAGTGGCATAATTTTGCAAAGTCATTAGTGTCTAAAAAGAAGATGCAAAAGCTGCTGGAAAAACAAAAAAAAGAAATAAAAAGGAAAAAGCAGAGGGGAGTGTGAGAAAAGAGCCCCCTGCCTCCCTGGGCTTTGGCCCATTACACTGGCCGGCCCATCTTACCCCGGGTCGCCTTCCCTGTTCGACCGACCCCGTCGCTACAAGGGCGCGGTCGCCCCGGACCGCCTCGTCGTCGACGACGAGGGGGAGGATAAGGCCTCCACGCCCCTGACGCCTCGGGTGCCTCTCCCACTCACCTCCCCACTTGCCCCGCTCCGCCTCTCCCTCTCCCCACCAGATTCCTCCTTGCTCCCCCTCACCCTTCTCCTCCCTCACCGAGAGAGCCGCTGCCGCGCGCCGTCGATCCCACGCTCCCTGTCGACCTCTCGCCTCGCCCCGATGACGTAGCGCTCTGCCGTCGTCCTCTGCGTCGTCCTATCCAAGCCATTAGAGCCGGAAGCCACCGAGACGAGCCCGACGACCTCTTCTTCCCCTACGGCCATCTTCAACTCCGGCGATGATTCCGGTGACGACATGCCTCCCCGAGCCCATTTGAGCACAACTACAGGGCCCGGTGAGCAGTCGTCGTCCTTCTCCCTCTCTCCCCGCGCGCTTCCGTCACCGTAGTGGTCGCATTGGAGATGCCCGAACTCTCCGTCGCGGATCTCGTCGCCGGCAAGACTCCGGTGACCAAATGGTCACGGGCCAGTGCCCAGCGCGCTCACCGCACCGCGTAGGCCTCGTCTAGCCGCTTGGTTTGCCCGCAAATGCACCCCAGCCCCGATCCCGACGATGACCGAAGTCCGGCATCCGCCCCGCTCGACGCCGTCGTCGTTGCAGCCCGCCCCCGCCTGAGCTAAGGTCACAGTTGGATGCGCCGCTCCTCCCGCGTCCGAACGAGCCCGGCCACGCTCGAAACGGCCCCCTGTGGCGTTTTTCCGGCGAAGTCCGGCGAGCCCTGCCGCTGTTTTGGTCGCCGGCGGTGAAACCCCGATGCCGCCGACGTGGCACACCTGGGGCCCGCCTCTAGGTCACTGCCCATGGCCCCCTGGCCCCAGTTGACCTCGTTGACCATGGCCAACTGTGTTGACTGGGCACACAGTGTTACTGACATGCGGGCCCCACCGATTTTTTTTGTTAAATAAACGTTTTTACAAATAAAAATAATTAGTTAAGCTAAATAGTCACTAACATGTGGGGCCCGACATCTAATTAACCATGTTTAATTAAAATAACCCACTATTAGCCCTCTGTGTATGACAGGTAGACCCCGAGACCGATGCTGCCCCAGTGATCGACTACGTCGACGACGACCCCTCCTTGCCAGAGCAACCAGGCAAGCCCCTCCTTTGATCATCCCGATATCGCCCATTCCATTCTCTCATGCTTGCATTAGATTTTGCTACTGTTATTGTTTGCTCTTATTCTGATGCATAGCCTGCTTTTGTAACCTGCTTATTGTTATTTACCTGCTTATCCTAAACTACTTAGTATAGGTTGGTTAGTGATCCATCAGTGACCCCCACATTTTCCTTGTTGCCCCTGCTTCATCATCGAATACCAGATCAACGGGATCGAAGACCAGGCCCTGCCACCGCACATCACTCTCCCCTTAGTTGCTCGACACTGCTGGGTTACTATCGAGTGCCGAGGGTGAGACCTCTACAACACTTCTGATGTTAACCCTATAGTGTAGCTATTTGGTCGTGGTCATCGAGGGTGATTCCGCCTTAACCACTTCCGATACGACTCTGTCGTGCAACCCCTCAAGTGTGAACCTCGGGGGTGATTCCTCTTACGTTCACCTTGATGATTACATCGAGTGAAATTCACCGGGGGTGATTCCTCGGGTTTTCCCCTTGATGTTTGGACACACGGTTACTATGGTTACTATGTTACACTGAACCATGTTACTAAAGACGGGTTGACCCTGAGGGGTACCCGCGCGAGCATAATTGCGAGTGATGTGGAGTCGGGTTGACCTGGAAGGTGCCCGAGAGATAATTACGAGGCGTGGCCGGGCATTCTTAGCCCTTGCCGCAAGTCCTCGAGACGGGGCAACGGGGTCACATCTTTCGTGAGTCTCTGCTTGTTACCGCGCGTTCCTAATCCACTACGATTTGGATATTTGATCCGAGGGGCCTCTGGCCTGATAGCACTAACCATCACGTGGGCATAGTATGGGCGTTCTGCGTCGTATGCATCAGCCGAAGCTTAATAGACGTTAGCGACTGAGCGGCGCACGCCGGGTTGGACTGGTAAGCACCTACCTTTATAAGGAGGTAGCTAGGTCTGCTCACCGGCCGCGTTCGCAACGTGCAGGAGTTCCCGGGGAGATGGCCCATGACCCCTGGGGGCATAGGTTTAGTCCGGCGTGCTGGCCTCTCTATTAAGCCTAGGTCGGGTTGTGGCGTATTGTTTGGCCGAGGCCGGGCATGACCCAGGAAAGTGTCTCCGGCCGGAGTTAATCAAGCGTGATGGGTAAGTTGGTGCACCCCTGCAGGGAAGAAAACATCTATCGATAGCCTGTCCTACGGTAACGGACACTTGGAGTTGTATCCCGATCGATACAACTAGAACTGGATACATGTGATGAGAATTGGATGATGATGAGAATTGGATTGTGATGATAATTGGATAGTACGGCTCTGGGATTTCTTTCTCGCAGGGAGTCGAGAAAGGATCTCTGGCCGAGGTTGATAACACTACTACTACTTTACTTTATGCTACTCTACTCCCTCCTGTTTGCTACAAGATGGTG